>NW_027553053.1:0-47724 GCF_045843805.1 Urocitellus parryii
AAAGAGCTAGCACAAACCGTGTTTGATTTAGAGTTCCAAATACAAGTATCCATATAGGAGAAAACAGAGTGAAACCTAACATGAAAACCGTTAGTGTAAAGGAACGGTTTAACCTAGAAGAACGAAATTTGGTGAGCCAAGTGAATTGGTGTACTGATCATTACCTGCCAGTATCATCAAGATTGGGTGAAAAAATGTTTGCTGAGATTTCAGGAACTCGTGGTTTTTTGGAAGCTTGGCAACCCCTTTCAATGAAAGTGATTCTCGTCAGTCTCTGCTTGGGGCTACTTCAATAGGACACAAACCATAGCGATAGAACTTGGAACTACATTATTGGGCCAAGTTTCAAAGAGCTAGCAAAAACCGTGTTTGATTTAGAGTTCCAATTACATGTATCCATATAGGAGAAAACAGACTGAAACCTAAACATGAAAACGGTTACTGCAAAGGAACGGTTTAACCTAGAAGAACGAAATTTGGTGAGCCTAGTGGACTGGTGTACTGATCATTACCTGCGAGTATCAAGATTGGGTGAAAAAATGTTTGCTGAGATTTCAGGAAAATCTTAGTTTTTTGGAATCTTGGCAACCCCTTTCAATGAAAGTAATTCTCGTCAGTCTCTGCTCAGGGCTACTTCAATAGGACACAAACCATAGTGATAGAACTTGGAACTACATTATTGTGACAAGTTTCAAAGAGCTAGCACAAACCGTGTTTGATTTAGAGTTCCAACTACATTTATCCATATAGGAGAAACAGAGTGAAACCTAAAATGAAAACGGTTACTGCAAAGGAACGGTTTAACCTAGAAGAACGATATTGGGTGAGCCAAGTGGGATTGGTGTACTGATCATTACCTGCAAGTATCATCAAGATTGGGTGCAAAAATGTTTGCTGAGATTTCAGAAACTCGTAGTTTTTTGGAGGCTTGGCAACCCCTTTCAATGAAAGTGATTCTCGTCAGTCTCTACTTGGGGCTACTTCAATAGGACACAAACCATAGCGATAGAACTTGGAACTACATTATTGAGCCAAGTTTCAAAGAGCTAGCACAAACCGTGTTTGATTTAGAGTTCCAAGTACATGTATCCATATAGGAGAAAACAGAGTGAAACCGAAACATTAAAACGGTTACTGCAAAGGAACGGTTTAATCTAGAAGAACGAAATTTGGTGAGCCAAGTGGGACTGTTGTACTGATAATTCCCTGCAAATATCATCAAGATTGGGTGAAAAAATGTTTGCTGAGATTTCAGGAAACTCGTAGTTTTTTGGACGCTTGGCAACCCCTTTCAATGAAAGTGATTCTCATCAGTCTCTGCTTGGTTCTACTTCAATAGGACACAAACCATAGCGATAGAACTTGGAACTACATTACTGTGCCAAGTTTCAAAGAGCTAGCACAAACCGCGTTTGATTTAGAGTTCCAACTACATGTATCCATATAGGAGAAAACAGAGTGAAACCTAAACATGAAAAGGGTTCCTGTAAAGGAACGGTTTAACCTAGAAGAACGAAATTTGGTGAGCCAAGTGGGATTGTTGTTCTGATCATTACCTGCTAGTATCATCAAGATTGGGTGAAAAAATGTTTGCTGAGATTTCAGGAAACTCGTAGTTTTTTGGAAGCTTGGCAACCCCTTTAAATGAAAGTGATTCTCGTCAGTCTCTGCAGGGGCTACTTCAATAGGACCCAAACCATAGCGATAGAACTTGGAACTATATTATTGTGCCAAGTTTCAAAGAGCTAGCACAAACCGTGTTTGCTTTAGATTTCCAACTACATGTATCCATATAGGAGAAAACAGAGTGAATCCTAAACATGAAAACGGTTACTGCAACGGAACGGTTTAATCTAGAAGAACGAAATTTGGTGAGCCACGTGGGACTGTTGTACTGATAATTCCCTGCAAATATCATCAAGATTGGGTGAAAAAATGTTTGCTGAGATTTCAGGAAACTCGTAGTTTTTTGGACGCTTGGCAACCCCTTTCAATGAAAGTGATTCTCATCAGTCTCTGCTTGGTTCTACTTCAATAGGACACAAACCATAGCGATAGAACTTGGAACTACATTATTGTGCCAAGTTTCAAAGAGCTAGCACAAACCGCGTTTGATTTAGAGTTCCAACTACATGTATCCATATAGGAGAAAACAGAGTGAAACCTAAAATTGAAAACGTTTATTGCAAAGGAACGGTTTAACCTAGAAGAATGATATTTGGTGAGCCAAGTGGGATTGGTGTACTGATCATTACCTGCAAGTATCATCAAGATTGGGTGAAAAAATGTTTGCTGATATTTCAGGAAACTCTTAGTTTTTTGGAAGCTTGGCAACCCCTTTCAATGAAAGTGATTCTCGTCAGTCTCTACTTGGGGGTACTTCCATAGGACACAAACCATAGCGATAGAACTGGGAACTACATTATTGTGCCAAGTTTCAAAGAGCTAGCACAAACCCTGTTTGATTTAGAGTTCCAACTACATGTATCCATATAGGAGAAAACAGAGTGAAACCTAAAAATGAAAACGGTTACTGCAAAGGAACGGTTTAACCTAGAAGAACGAAATTTGGTGAGCCCAGTGTGATTGGTGTACTGATCATTACCTGCCAGTATCATCAAGATTGGGTGAAAAAATGTTTGCTGAGATTTCAGGAAACTCGTGGTTTTTGGAAGCTTGGCAACCCCTTTCAATGAAAGTGATTCTCGTCACTCTCTGCTTGGGGCTACTTCAATAGGACACAAACCATAGCGATAGAACTTGGAACTACATTATTGTGCCAAGTTTCAAAGAGCTAGCAAAAACCGTGTTTGATTTAGAGTTCCAACTACATGTATCCATATAGGAGAAAACAGAGTGAAACCTAAACATGAAAACGGTTACTGCAAAGGAACGGTTTAACTGAGAAGAACGAAATTTGGTGAGCCCAGTGGGACTGTTGTGCTGATCATTACCTGCAAGCATCATCAAGAATGGGTAAAAAAATATTTGCTCAGATTTCAGGAAATCATAGTTTTTTGGAATATTGGCGACCCCTTTCAATGAAAGTTATTTTCGACAGTCTCTGCTTGGGGCTACTTCAATAGGACACAAACCATAGCGATTGAACTTGGAACTACATTATTGTGCCAAGTTTCAAAGAGCTAGCACAAACCCTGTTTGATTTAGCGTTCGAAATACATGTATCCATATAGGAGAAAAACAGAGTGAAACCTAAACATGAAAACGGTTACTGCAAAGGAACGGTTTAACCTAGAAGAACGAAATTTGGTGAGCCAAGTGGGATTGTTGTACTGATCATTACCTGCCAGTATCAAGATAGGGTGAAAAAATGTTTGCTGAGATTTCAGGAAAATCTTAGTTTTTTTGGAAGCTTGGCAACCCCTTTCAATGTAAGTAATTCTCGTCAGTCTCTGCTCAGGGCTACTTCAATAGGACACCAACCGTAGTGATAGAACTTGGAACTACATTATTGTGCCAAGTTTCAAAGAGCTAGCACAAACCGTGTTTGATTTAGAGTTCCAAATACATGTATCCATATAGGAGAAAACAGAGTGAAACCTAAACATGAAAACTTTTACTGCAAAGTAACGGTTTAACCTAGAAGAATGAAATTTGGTGAGCCAAGTGGAATTGGTGTACTGATCATTACCTGCCAGTATCATCAAGATTGGGTGAAAAAATGTTTGCTGAGATTTCAGGAAACTCGTAGTTTTTTGGAAGCTTGGCAACCCCTTTCAATGAAAGTGATTCTCGTCAGTCTCTGCTTGGGGCTACTTCAATAGGACATAAACCATAGCGATAGAACTTGGAACTACATTATTGTGCCAAGTTTCAAAGAGCTAGCACAAACCGTGTTTGATTTAGAGTTCCAAGTACATGTATCCATATAGGAGAAAAAAGAGTGAAACCGAAACATGAAAACGGTTACTGCAAAGGAACGGTGTAACCTAGAAGAACGGAATTTGGTGAGCCAATTGGGACTGTTGTACTGATCATTACCTGCAAGTATCATCAAGATTGGGTGCAAAACTCTTTGCTGAGATTTCAGGAAACTCGTAGTTTTTGGAAGCTTGGCAACCCCTTTCAATGAAAGTGATTCTCGTCAGTCTCTGCTTGGGGCTACTTCAATAGGACACAAACCATAGCGATAGAACTTGGAACTACATTATTGTGCCAAGTTTCAAAGAGCTAGCACAAACCATGTTTGATTTAGACTTCCAACTACATGTAGCCATATAGGAGAAAACAGAGTGAAACCTAAACATGAAAACGGTTACTGCAAAGGAACGGTTTAACCTAGAAGAACGAAATTTGGTGAGCCAAGTGGGATTGTTGTTCTGATCATTACCTGCTAGTATCATCAAGATTGGGTGAAAAAATGTTTGCTGAGATTTCAGGAAACTCGTAGATTTTTGGAAGCTTGGCAACCCCTTTCAATTAAAGTGATTCTCGTCAGTCTCTGCTTGGTTCTACTTCAATAGGACACAAACCATAGCGATAGAACTTGGAACTACATTATTGTGCCAAGTTTCAAAGAGCTAGCACAAACCATGTTTGATTTAGACTTCCAACTACATGTAGCCATATAGGAGAAAACAGAGTGAAACCTAAACATGAAAACGGTTACTGCAAAGGAACGGTTTAACCTAGAAGAACGAAATTTGGTGAGCCAAGTGGGATTGTTGTTCTGATCATTACCTGCTAGTATCATCAAGATTGGGTGAAAAAATGTTTGCTGAGATTTCAGGAAACTCGTAGATTTTTGGAAGCTTGGCAACCCCTTTCAATTAAAGTGATTCTCGTCAGTCTCTGCTTGGGGCTACTTCAATAGGACACAAACCATAGCGATAGAACTTGGAACTACATTATTGTGCAAGTTTCAAAGAGCTAGCACAAACCGTGTTTGATTTAGAGTTCCAACTACATGTATCCATATAGGAGAAAACAGAGTGAAACCGAAACATGAAAACCGTTACTGCAAAGGAACGGTTTAATGTAGAAGAACGAAATTTGGTGAGCCAAGTGGACTGTTGTACTGATTATTACCTGCAAGTATCATCAAGATTGGGTGAAAAAATGTTTGCTGAGATTTCAGGAAACTCGTAGTTTTTTGGATGCTTGGCAACCCCTTTCAATGAAAGTGATTCTCGTCAGTCTCTGCTTGGACTACTTCAATAGGACACAAACCATAGCGATAGAACTAGGAACTACATTATTGTGCCAAGTTTCAAAGAGCTAGCACAAACCATGTTTGATTTAGAGTTCCAACTACATGTAGCCATATAGGAGAAAACAGAGTCAACCCGAAACATGAAAACGGTTACTGCAAAGGAACGGTTTAACCTAGAAAAACGAAATTTGGTCAGCCCAGTGGGATTGGTGTACTTATCATTACCTGCAAGCATCATAAAGATTGGGTAAAAAAATGTTTGCTCAGATTTCAGGAAATCATAGTTTTTGGAATATTGGCGACCCCTTTCAATGAAAGTGATTTTCGACAGTCTCTGCTTGGGGCTACTTCAATAGGACACAAACCATAGCGATTGAAACTCGGAACAACATTATTGTGCCAAGTTTCAAAGAGCTAGCACAAACCCTGTTTGATTTAGAGTTCTTAATACATGTATCCATATAGGAGAAAACAGAGTGAAACCTAAACATGAAAACGGTTACTGCAAAGGAACGGTTTAACCTAGAAGAACGAAATTTGGTGAGCCAAGTGGGATTGGTGTACTGATCATTACCTGCCAGTATCAAGATTGGGTGAAAAAATGTTTGCTGAGATTTCAGGAAACTCTTAGTTTTTTGGAAGCTTGGCAACCCCTTTCAATGAAAGTAATTCTCGTCAGTCTCTGCTCAGGGCTACTTCAATAGGACACAAACCATAGTGATAGAAATTGGAACTACATTATTGTGCCAAGTTTCAAAGAGCTAGCACAAACCGTGTTTGATTTAGAGTTCCAAATACATGTATTCATATAGGAGAAAACAGATTGAATCCTAAACATGAAAACGGTTGCTGTAAAGGAATGTTTAACCTAGAAGAACGAAATTTGGTGAGCCAAGTGGGATTGGTGTACGGATCATTACCTGCCAGTATCAAGATTGGGTGAAAAAATGTTTGCTGAGATTTCAGGAAACTCGTAGTTTTTTGGAAGCTTGGCAACCCCTTTCAATGAAAGTGATTCTAGTCAGTCTCTGCTTGGGGCTACTTCAATAGGACACAAACCATAGCGATAGATCTTGGAACTACATTATTGTGCCAAGTTTCAAAGAGCTAGCACAAACCCTGTTTGATTTAGAGTTCCAACTACATATATCCATATAGGAGAAAACAGAGTGAAACCTAAACATGAAAACGGTTCCTGCAAAGGAACGGTTTAACCTAGAAGAACGAAATTTGGTGAGCCAAGTGGGATTCGTGTACTGATCATTACCTGCAAGTATCATCAAGATTGGGTGAAAAAATGTTTGCTCAGATTTCAGGAAATCATAGTTTTTTGGAATATTGGCGACCCCTATCAATGAAAGTGATTCTCATCAGTCTCTGCTTGGGCCTACTTCAATAGGACACAAACCATAGCGATAGAACTTGGAACTACATTATTGTGCCAAGTTTCAAAGAGCTAGCACAAACCGTGTTTGATTTAGAGTTCCAACTACATGTATCCATATAGGAGAAAACAGAGTGAAACCGAAACATGAAAAACGGTTACTGCAAAGGAACGGTTTAACCTAGAAGAACGTAATTTGGTGAGCCAAGTGGGACTGTTGTACTGATCATTACCTGCAAGTATCATCAAGATTGGGTGCAAAACTCTTTGCTGAGATTTCAGGAAACTCGTAGTTTTTTGGAAGCTTGGCAACCCCTTTCAATGAAAGTGATTCTCGTCAGTCTCTGCTTGGGGCTACTTCAATAAGACAAAAACCATAGCGATAGAACTGGGAACTACATTATTGTGCCAAGTTTCAAAGAGCTAGCACAAACCCTGTTTGATTTAGAGTTCCAACTACATGTATCCATATAGGAGAAAACAGAGTGAAACCTAAACATGAAAAGGGTTCCTGTAAAGGAACGGTTTAACCTAGAAGAACGAAATTTGGTGAGCCAAGTGGGATTCGTGTACTGATCATTACCTGCAAGTATCATCAAGATTGGGTGAAAAAATGTTTGCTCAGATTTCATGAAATCATAGTTTTTTGGAATATTGGCGACCCCTTTCAATGAAAGTGATTCTCATCAGTCTCTGCTTGGGGCTACTTCAATAGGACCCAAACCATAGCGATAGAACTTGGAACTACATTATTGTGCCAAGTTTCAAAGAGCTAGCACAAACCGTGTTTGATTTAGAGTTCCAAATACAAGTATCCATATAGGAGAAAACAGAGTGAAACCTAACATGAAAACCGTTAGTGTAAAGGAACGGTTTAACCTAGAAGAACGAAATTTGGTGAGCCAAGTGGAATTGGTGTACTGATCATTACCTGCCAGTATCATCAAGATTGGGTGAAAAAATGTTTGCTGAGATTTCAGGAAACTCGTGGTTTTTTGGAAGCTTGGCAACCCCTTTCAATGAAAGTGATTCTCGTCAGTCTCTGCTTGGGGCTACTTCAATAGGACACAAACCATAGCGATAGAACTTGGAACTACATTATTGGGGCCAAGTTTCAAAGAGCTAGCAAAAACCGTGTTTGATTTAGAGTTCCAATTACATGTATCCATATAGGAGAAAACAGACTGAAACCTAAACATGAAAACGGTTACTGCAAAGGAACGGTTTAACCTAGAATAACGAAATTTTTGAGCCAAGTGGGATTGGTGTACTTATCATTACCTGCAAGCATCATCAAGATTGGGTAAAAAAAATGTTTGCTCAGATTTCAGGAAATCATAGTTTTTTGGAATATTGGCGACCCCTTTCAATGAAAGTGATTTTCGACAGTCTCTGCTTGGGGCTACTTCAATAGGACACAAACCATAGCGATTGAACTTGGAACTACATTATTGTGCCAAGTTTCAAAGAGCTAGCACAAACCCTGTTTGATTTAGAGTTCGAAATACATGTATCCATATAGGAGAAAACAGAGTGAAACCTAAACATGAAAACGGTTACTGCAAAGGAACGGTTTAACCTAGAAGAACGAAATTTGGTGAGCCTAGTGGGACTGGTGTACTGATCATTACCTGCGAGTATCAAGATTGGGTGAAAAAATGTTTGCTGAGATTTCAGGAAAATCTTAGTTTTTTTGGAATCTTGGCAACCCCTTTCAATGAAAGTAATTCTCGTCAGTCTCTGCTCAGGGCTACTTCAATAGGACACAAACCATAGTGATAGAACTTGGAACTACATTATTGTGACAAGTTTCAAAGAGCTAGCACAAACCGTGTTTGATTTAGAGTTCCAACTACATTTATCCATATAGGGAGAAAACAGAGTGAAACCTAAAAATGAAAACGGTTACTGCAAAGGAACGGTTTAACCTAGAAGAACGATATTGGGTGAGCCAAGTGGGATTGGTGTACTGATCATTACCTGCAAGTATCATCAAGATTGGGTGCAAAAATGTTTGCTGAGATTTCAGAAACTCGTAGTTTTTTGGAGGCTTGGCAACCCCTTTCAATGAAAGTGATTCTCGTCAGTCTCTGCTTTGGGGCTACTTCAATAGGACACAAACCATAGCGATAGAACTTGGAACTACATTATTGAGCCAAGTTTCAAAGAGCTAGCACAAACCGTGTTTGATTTAGAGTTCCAAGTACATGTATCCATATAGGAGAAAACAGAGTGAAACCGAAACATTAAAACGGTTACTGCAAAGGAACGGTTTAATCTAGAAGAACGAAATTTGGTGAGCCAAGTGGGACTGTTGTACTGATAATTCCCTGCAAATATCATCAAGATTGGGTGAAAAAATGTTTGCTGAGATTTCAGGAAACTCGTAGTTTTTTGGACGCTTGGCAACCCCTTTCAATGAAAGTGATTCTCATCAGTCTCTGCTTGGTTCTACTTCAATAGGACACAAACCATAGCGATAGAACTTGGAACTACATTACTGTGCCAAGTTTCAAAGAGCTAGCACAAACCGCGTTTGATTTAGAGTTCCAACTACATGTATCCATATAGGAGAAAACAGAGTGAAACCTAAACATGAAAAGGGTTCCTGTAAAGGAACGGTTTAACCTAGAAGAACGAAATTTGGTGAGCCAAGTGGGATTGTTGTTCTGATCATTACCTGCTAGTATCATCAAGATTGGGTGAAAAAATGTTTGCTGAGATTTCAGGAAACTCGTAGTTTTTTGGAAGCTTGGCAACCCCTTTAAATGAAAGTGATTCTCGTCAGTCTCTGCAGGGGCTACTTCAATAGGACACAAACCATAGCGATAGAACTTGGAACTATATTATTGTGCCAAGTTTCAAAGAGCTAGCACAAACCGTGTTTGCTTTAGATTTCCAACTACATGTATCCATATAGGAGAAAACAGAGTGAATCCTAAACATGAAAACGGTTACTGCAACGGAACGGTTTAATCTAGAAGAACGAAATTTGGTGAGCCACGTGGGACTGTTGTACTGATAATTCCCTGCAAATATCATCAAGATTGGGTGAAAAAATGTTTGCTGAGATTTCAGGAAACTCGTAGTTTTTTGGACGCTTGGCAACCCCTTTCAATGAAAGTGATTCTCATCAGTCTCTGCTTGGTTCTACTTCAATAGGACACAAACCATAGCGATAGAACTTGGAACTACATTATTGTGCCAAGTTTCAAAGAGCTAGCACAAACCGCGTTTGATTTAGAGTTCCAACTACATGTATCCATATAGGAGAAAACAGAGTGAAACCTAAAATTGAAAACGTTTATTGCAAAGGAACGGTTTAACCTAGAAGAACGATATTTGGTGAGCCAAGTGGGATTGGTGTACTGATCATTACCTGCAAGTATCATCAAGATTGGGTGAAAAAATGTTTGCTGAGATTTCAGGAAACTCTTAGTTTTTTGGAAGCTTGGCAACCCCTTTCAATGAAAGTGATTCTCGTCAGTCTCTGCTTGGGGCTACTTCCATAGGACACAAACCATAGCGATAGAACTGGGAACTACATTATTGTGCCAAGTTTCAAAGAGCTAGCACAAACCCTGTTTGATTTAGAGTTCCAACTACATGTATCCATATAGGAGAAAACAGAGTGAAACCTAAAAATGAAAACGGTTACTGCAAAGGAACGGTTTAACCTAGAAGAACGAAATTTGGTGAGCCCAGTGTGATTGGTGTACTGATCATTACCTGCCAGTATCATCAAGATTGGGTGAAAAAATGTTTGCTGAGATTTCAGGAAACTCGTGGTTTTTTGGAAGCTTGGCAACCCCTTTCAATGAAAGTGATTCTCGTCACTCTCTGCTTGGGCTACTTCAATAGGACACAAACCATAGCGATAGAACTTGGAACTACATTATTGTGCCAAGTTTCAAAGAGCTAGCAAAAACCGTGTTTGATTTAGAGTTCCAACTACATGTATCCATATAGGAGAAAACAGAGTGAAACCTAAACATGAAAACGGTTACTGCAAAGGAACGGTTTAACCGAGAAGAACGAAAATTTGGTGAGCCAGTGGGACTGTTGTGCTGATCATTACCTGCAAGCATCATCAAGAATGGGTAAAAAAATATTTGCTCAGATTTCAGGAAATCATAGTTTTTTGGAATATTGGCGACCCCTTTCAATGAAAGTGATTTCGACAGTCTCTGCTTGGGGCTACTTCAATAGGACACAAACCATAGCGATTGAACTTGGAACTACATTATTGTGCCAAGTTTCAAAGAGCTAGGACAAACCCTGTTTGATTTAGCGTTCGAAATACATGTATCCATATAGGAGAAAACAGAGTGAAACCTAAACATGAAAACGGTTACTGCAAAGGAACGGTTTAACCTAGAAGAACGAAATTTGGTGAGCCAAGTGGGATTGTTGTACTGATCATTACCTGCCAGTATCAAGATAGGGTGAAAAAATGTTTGCTGAGATTTCAGGAAAATCTTAGTTTTTTGGAAGCTTGGCAACCCCTTTCAATGTAAGTAATTCTCGTCAGTCTCTGCTCAGGGCTACTTCAATAGGACACAAACCATAGTGATAGAACTTGGAACTACATTATTGTGCCAAGTTTCAAAGAGCTAGCACAAACCGTGTTTGATTTAGAGTTCCACCTACATTTATCCATATAGGAGAAAACAGAGTGATACCTAAATATGAAAACGGTTACTGAAAAGGAACGGTTTAACCTAGAAGAACGAAATTGGGTGAGCCAAGTGGGATTGGTTTACTGATCATTACCTGCAAGTATCATCAAGATTGGGTGCAAAAATGTTTGCTGAGATTTTAGGAAACTCGTAGTTTTTTGGAAGCTTGGCAACCCCTTTCAATGAAAGTGATTCTCGTCAGTCTCTGCTTGGTTCTACTTCAATAGGACACAAACTATAGAGATAGAACTTGGAACTACATTATTGTGCCAAGTTTCCAAGAGCTAGCACAAATCGTGTTTGATTTAGAGTTCCAACTACATTTATCCATATAGGAGAAAACAGAGTCAACCCGAAACATGAAAACGGTTACTGCAAAGGAACGGTTTAACCTAGAAGAACGAAATTTGGTGAGCCCCGTGGGACTGTTGTGCTGATCATTACCTGCAAGTATCATCAAGATTGGGTGAAAAAATGTTTGCTAAGATTTCAGGAAAGTCGTAATTTTTTGGAAGCTTGGCAACCCATTTCAATGAAAGTGATTCTCGTCAGTCTCTGCTTGGGGATACTTCAATAGGACACAAACCATAGCGATAGAACTTGGAACTACATTATTGTGCCAAGTTTCAACGAGCTAGCACAAACCTTGTTTGATTTAGAGTTCCAAATACATGTATCCATATAGGAGAAAACAGAGTGAAACCTAAACATGAAAACCGTTAGTGTAAAGGAACGGTTTAACCTAGAAGACCGAAATTTGGTGAGCCAAGTGGAATTGGTGTACTGATCATTACCTGCCAGTATCATCAAGATTGGGTGAAAAAATGTTTGCTGAGATTTCAGGAAACTCGTAGTTTTTTGGAAGCTTGGCAACCCCTTTCAATGAAAGTGATTCTCGTCAGTCTCTGCTTGGGGCTACTTCAATAGGACAGAAACCATAGCGATAGAACTTGGAACTACATTATTGTGCCAAGTTTCAAAGAGCTAGCACAAACCGTGTTTGATTTAGAGTTCCAAGTACATGTATCCATATAGGAGAAAACAGAGTGACACCGAAACATGAAAACGGTTACTGCA
Source organism: Urocitellus parryii (assembly GCF_045843805.1). Lineage (NCBI taxonomy): Eukaryota > Metazoa > Chordata > Mammalia > Rodentia > Sciuridae > Urocitellus > Urocitellus parryii. The sequence goes on from NW_027553053.1 coordinate 12,314, forward strand.
AAGGAACGGTGTAACCTAGAAGAACGGAATTTAGTGAGCCAATTGGGACTGTTGTACTGATCATTACCTGCAAGTATCATCAAGATTGGGTGCAAAACTCTTTGCTGAGATTTCAGGAAACTCGTAGTTTTTTGGAAGCTTGGCAACCCCTTTCAATGAAAGTGATTCTCGTCAGTCTCTGCTTGGGGCTACTTCAATAGGACACAAACCATAGCGATAGAACTTGGAACTACATTATTGTGCAAGTTTCAAAGAGCTAGCACAAACCGTGTTTGATTTAGAGTTCCAACTACATGTATCCATATAGGAGAAAACAGAGTCAACCCGAAACATGAAAACGGTTACTGCAAAGGAACGGTTTAACCTAGAAAAAACGAAATTTGGTCAGCCCAGTGGGATTGGTGTACTTATCATTACCTGCAAGCATCATAAAGATTGGGTAAAAAAATGTTTGCTCAGATTTCAGGAAATCATAGTTTTTGGAATATTGGCGACCCCTTTCAATGAAAGTGATTTTCGACAGTCTCTGCTTGGGGCTACTTCAATAGGACACAAACCATAGCGATTGAACTCGGAACAACATTATTGTGCCAAGTTTCAAAGAGCTAGCACAAACCCTGTTTGATTTAGAGTTCTTAATACATGTATCCATATAGGAGAAAACAGAGTGAAACCTAAACATGAAAACGGTTACTGCAAAGGAACGGTTTAACCTAGAAGAACGAAATTTGGTGAGCCTAGTGGGATTGGTGTACTGATCATTACCTGCCAGTATCAAGATTGGGTGAAAAAATGTTTGCTGAGATTTCAGGAAACTCTTAGTTTTTTGGAAGCTTGGCAACCCCTTTCAGTGAAAGTAATTCTCGTCAGTCTCTGCTCAGGGCTACTTCAATAGGACACAAACCATAGTGATAGAAATTGGAACTACATTATTGTGCCAAGTTTCAAAGAGCTAGCACAAACCGTGTTTGATTTAGAGTTCCAAATACATGTATTCATATAGGAGAAAACAGATTGAATCCTAAACATGAAAACGGTTGCTGTAAAGGAATGGTTTAACCTAGAAGAACGAAATTTGGTGAGCCAAGTGGGATTGGTGTACTGATCATTACCTGCCAGTATCAAGATTGGGTGAAAAAATGTTTGCTGAGATTTCAGGAAACTCGTAGTTTTTTGGAAGCTTGGCAACCCCTTTCAATGAAAGTGATTCTAGTCAGTCTCTGCTTGGGGCTACTTCAATAGGACACAAACCATAGCGATAGAACTTGGAACTACATTATTGTGCCAAGTTTCAAAGAGCTAGCACAAACCCTGTTTGATTTAGAGTTCCAACTACATATATCCATATAGGAGAAAACAGAGTGAAACCTAAACATGAAAACGGTTACTGCAAAGGAACGGTTTAACCTAGAAGAACGAAATTTGGTGAGCCAAGTGGGATTCGTGTACTGATCATTACCTGCAAGTATCATCAAGATTGGGTGAAAAAATGTTTGCTCAGATTTCAGGAAATCATAGTTTTTTGGAATATTGGCGACCCCTATCAATGAAAGTGATTCTCATCAGTCTCTGCTTGGGCCTACTTCAATAGGACACAAACCATAGCGATAGAACTTGGAGCTACATTATTGAGCCAAGTTTCAAAGAGCTAGCACAAAACCGTGTTTGATTTAGAGTTCCAACTACATGTATCCATATAGGAGAAAACAGAGTGAAACCGAAACATTAAAACGGTTACTGCAAAGGAACGGTTTAACCTAGAAGAACATAATTTGGTGAGCCAAGTGGGACTGTTGTACTGATCATTACGTGCAAGTATCATCAAGATTGGGTGCAAAACTCTTTGCTGAGATTTCAGGAAACTCGTAGTTTTTTGGAAGCTTGGCAACCCCTTCAATGAAAGTGATTCTCGTCAGTCTCTGCTTGGGGCTACTTCAATAGGACACAAACCATAGCGATAGAACTGGGAACTACATTATTGTGCCAAGTTTCAAAGAGCTAGCACAAACCGTGTTTGATTTAGAGTTCCAAATACATGTATCCATATAGGAGAAAACAGAGTGAAACCTAAACATGAAAACGGTTCCTGTAAAGGAACGGTGTAACCTAGAAGTACGAAATTTGGTGAGCCAAGTGGGATTGTTGTTCTGATCATTACCTGCTAGTATCATCAAGATTGGGTGAAAAATGTTTGCTGAGATTTCAGGAAACTCATAGATTTTTGGAAGCTTGGCAAACCCTTTACATGAAAGTGATTCTCGTCAGTCTCTGCTTGGTTCTACTTCAATAGGACACAAACCATAGCGATAGAACTTGGAACTACATTATTGTGCCAAGTTTCAAAGAGCTAGCACAAACCATGTTTGATTTAGAGTTCCAACTACATGTAGCCATATAGGAGAAAACAGAGTGAAACCTAAACATGAAAACGGTTACTGCAAAGGAACGGTTTAACCTAGAAGAACGAAATTTGGTGAGCCAAGTGGGATTGTTGTTCTGATCATTACCTGCTAGTATCATCAAGATTGGGTGAAAAAATGTTTGCTGAGATTTCAGGAAACTCGTAGATTTTTGGAAGCTTGGCAACCCCTTTCAATTAAAGTGATTCTCGTCAGTCTCTGCTTGGGGCTACTTCAATAGGACACAAACCATAGCGATAGAACTTGGAACTACATTATTGTGCAAGTTTCAAAGAGCTAGCACAAACCGTGTTTGATTTAGAGTTCCAACTACATGTATCCATATAGGAGAAAACAGACTGAAACCGAAACATGAAAACGGTTACTGCAAAGGAACGGTTTAATGTAGAAGAACGAAATTTGGTGAGCCAAGTGGGACTGTTGTACTGATTATTACCTGCAAGTATCATCAAGATTGGGTGAAAAAATGTTTGCTGAGATTTCAGGAAACTCGTAGTTTTTTGGATGCTTGGCAACCCTTTCAATGAAAGTGATTCTCGTCAGTCTCTGCTTGGACTACTTCAATAGGACACAAACGATAGCGATAGAACTAGGAACTACATTATTGTGCCAAGTTTCAAAGAGCTAGCACAAACCATGTTTGATTTAGAGTTCCAACTACATGTAGCCATATAGGAGAAAACAGAGTCAACCCGAAACATGAAAACGGTTACTGCAAAGGAACGGTTTAACCTAGAAAAACGAAATTTGGTCAGCCAGTGGGATTGGTGTACTTATCATTACCTGCAAGCATCATAAAGATTGGGTAAAAAAATGTTTGCTCAGATTTCAGGAAATCATAGTTTTTGGAATATTGGCGACCCTTTCAATGAAAGTGATTTTCGACAGTCTCTGCTTGGGGCTACTTCAATAGGACACAAACCATAGCGATTGAACTCGGAACAACATTATTGTGCCAAGTTTCAAAGAGCTAGCACAAACCCTGTTTGATTTAGAGTTCTTAATACATGTATCCATATAGGAGAAAACAGAGTGAAACCTAAACATGAAAACGGTTACTGCAAAGGAACGGTTTAACCTAGAAGAACGAAATTTGGTGAGCCTAGTGGGATTGGTGTACTGATCATTACCTGCCAGTATCAAGATTGGGTGAAAAAATGTTTGCTGAGATTTCAGGAAACACTTAGTTTTTTGGAAGCTTGGCAACCCCTTTCAATGAAAGTAATTCTCGTCAGTCTCTGCTCAGGGCTACTTCAATAGGACACAACCATAGTGATAGAAATTGGAACTACATTATTGTGCCAAGTTCAAAGAGCTAGCACAAACCGTGTTTGATTTAGAGTTCCAAATACATGTATTCATATAGGAGAAAACAGATTGAATCCTAAACATGAAAACGGTTGCTGTAAAGGAATGGTTTAACCTAGAAGAACGAAATTTGGTGAGCCAAGTGGGATTGGTGTACGGATCATTACCTGCCAGTATCAAGATTGGGTGAAAAAATGTTTGCTGAGATTTCAGGAAACTCGTAGTTTTTTGGAAGCTTGGCAACCCCTTTCAATGAAAGTGATTCTAGTCAGTCTCTGCTTGGGGCTACTTCAATAGGACACAAACCATAGCGATAGATCTTGGAACTACATTATTGTGCCAAGTTTCAAAGAGCTAGCACAAACCCTGTTTGATTTAGAGTTCCAACTACATATATCCATATAGGAGAAAACAGAGTGAAACCTAAACATGAAAACGGTTACTGCAAAGGAACGGTTTAACCTAGAAGAACGAAATTTGGTGAGCCAAGTGGGATTCGTGTACTGATCATTACCTGCAAGTATCATCAAGATTGGGTGAAAAAATATTTGCTCAGATTTCAGGAAATCATAGTTTTTTGGAATATTGGCGACCCCTATCAATGAAAGTGATTCTCATCAGTCTCTGCTTGGGCCTACTTCAATAGGACACAAACCATAGCGATAGAACTTGGAGCTACATTATTGAGCCAAGTTTCAAAGAGCTAGCACAAACCGTGTTTGATTTAGAGTTCCAACTACATGTATCCATATAGGAGAAAACAGAGTGAAACCGAAACATTAAAACGGTTACTGCAAAGGAAAGGTTTAACCTAGAAGAACGTAATTTGGTGAGCCAAGTGGGACTGTTGTACTGATCATTACGTGCAAGTATCATCAAGATTGGGTGCAAAAATGTTTGCTGATATTTCAGGAAACTCGTAGTTTTTTGGAAGCTTGGCAACCCCTTTCAATGAAAGTGATTCTCGTCAGTCTCTGCTTGGGGCTACTTCAATAGGACACAAACCATAGCGATAGAACTGGGAACTACATTATTGTGCCAAGTTTCAAAGAGCTAGCACAAACCCTGTTTGATTTAGTGTTCCAAATACATGTATCCATATAGGAGAAAACAGAGTGAAACCTAAACATGAAAACGGTTCCTGTAAAGGAACGGTGTAACCTAGAAGAACGAAATTTGGTGAGCCAAGTGGGATTGTTGTTCTGATCATTACCTGCTAGTATCATCAAGATTGGGTGAAAAAATGTTTGCTGAGATTTCAGGAAACTCGTAGATTTTTGGAAGCTTGGCAAACCCTTTACATGAAAGTGATTCTCGTCAGTCTCTGCTTGGTTCTACTTCAATAGGACACAAACCATAGCGATAGAACTTGGAACTACATTATTGTGCCAAGTTTCAAAGAGCTAGCACAAACCATGTTTGATTTAGAGTTCCAACTACATGTAGCCATATAGGAGAAAACAGAGTGAAACCTAAACATGAAAACGGTTACTGCAAAGGAAACGGTTTAACCTAGAAGAACGAAATTTGGTGAGCCAAGTGGGATTGGTGAACTCATCATTCCCTGCAAGTATCATCAAGATTGGGTGAAAAAATGTTTGCTGAGACTTCAGGAAACTCGTAGTTTTTTGGAAGCTTGGCTACCCTTTTGAAAGTAAGTGATTCTCGTCAGTCTCTGCTTGGTTCTACTTCAATAGGACACAAACTATAGCGATAGAACTTGGAACTACTTTATTGTGCCAAGTTTCAAAGAGCTAGCACAAACCGTGTTTGACTTAGAGTTCCAACTACATTTATCCATATAGGAGAAAACAGAGTTAACCCGAAACATGAAAACGGTTACTGTAAAGTAACGGTTTAACCTAGAAGAACGAAATTTGGTGAGCCCAGTGGGATTGGTGTACTTATAATTACCTGCAAGCATCATCAAGATTGGGTAAAAAAATGTTTGCTCAGATTTCAGGAAATCATAGTTTTTGGAATATTGGCGACCCCCTTTCAATGAGAGTGATTTTCGACAGTCTCTGCTTGGGGCTACTTCAATAGGACACAAACCATAGCGATTGAACTCGGAACAACATTATTGTGCCAAGTTTCAAAGAGCTAGCACAAACCCTGTTTGATTTAGAGTTCTTAATACATGTATCCATATAGGAGAAAACAGAGTGAAACCTAAACATGAAAACGGTTACTGCAAAGGAACGGTTTAACCTAGAAGAACGAAATTTTGGTGAGCCTAGTGGGATTGGTGTACTGATCATTACCTGCCAGTATCAAGATTGGGTGAAAAAATGTTTGCTGAGATTTCAGGAAACACTTAGTTTTTTGGAAGCTTGGCAACCCCTTTCAATGAAAGTAATTCTCGTCAGTCTCTGCTCAGGGCTACTTCAATAGGACACAAACCATAGTGATAGAAATTGGAACTACATTATTGTGCCAAGTTTCAAAGAGCTAGCACAAACCGTGTTTGATTTAGAGTTCCAAATACATGTATTCATATAGGAGAAAACAGATTGAATCCTAAATATGAAAACGGTTGCTGTAAAGGAATGGTTTAACCTAGAAGAACGAAATTTGGTGAGCCAAGTGGGATTGGTGTACGGATCATTACCTGCCAGTATCAAGATTGGGTGAAAAAATGTTTGCTGAGATTTCAGGAAACTCGTAGTTTTTTGGGAAGCTTGGCACCCCTTTCAATGAAAGTGATTCTAGTCAGTCTCTGCTTGGGGCTACTTCAATAGGACACAAACCATAGCGATAGATCTTGGAACTACATTATTGTGCCAAGTTTCAAAGAGCTAGCACAAACCCTGTTTGATTTAGAGTTCCAACTACATATATCCATATAGGAGAAAACAGAGTGAAACCTAAACATGAAAACGGTTACTGCAAAGGAACGGTTTAACCTAGAAGAACGAAATTTGGTGAGCCAAGTGGGATTCGTGTACTGATCATTACCTGCAAGTATCATCAAGATTGGGTGAAAAAATATTTGCTCAGATTTCAGGAAATCATAGTTTTTTGGAATATTGGCGACCCCTATCAATGAAAGTGATTCTCATCAGTCTCTGCTTGGGCCTACTTCAATAGGACACAAACCATAGCGATAGAACTTGGAGCTACATTATTGAGCCAAGTTTCAAAGAGCTAGCACAAAACCGTGTTTGATTTAGAGTTCCAACTACATGTATCCATATAGGAGAAAACAGAGTGAAACCGAAACATTAAAACGGTTACTGCAAAGGAAAGGTTTAACCTAGAAGAACGTAATTTGGTGAGCCAAGTGGGACTGTTGTACTGATCATTACGTGCAAGTATCATCAAGATTGGGTGCAAAAATGTTTGCTGATATTTCAGGAAACTCGTAGTTTTTTGGAAGCTTGGCAACCCCTTTCAATGAAAGTGATTCTCGTCAGTCTCTGCTTGGGGCTACTTCAATAGGACACAAACCATAGCGATAGAACTGGGAACTACATTATTGTGCCAAGTTTCAAAGAGCTAGCACAAACCCTGTTTGATTTAGTGTTCCAAATACATGTATCCATATAGGAGAAAACAGAGTGAAACCTAAACATGAAAACGGTTCCTGTAAAGGAACGGTGTAACCTAGAAGAACGAAATTTGGTGAGCCAAGTGGGATTGTTGTTCTGATCATTACCTGCTAGTATCATCAAGATTGGGTGAAAAATGTTTTGCTGAGATTTCAGGAAACTCGTAGATTTTTGGAAGCTTGGCAAACCCTTTACATGAAAGTGATTCTCGTCAGTCTCTGCTTGGTTCTACTTCAATAGGACACAAACATAGCGATAGAACTTGGAACTACATTATTGTGCCAAGTTTCAAAGAGCTAGCACAAACCATGTTTGATTTAGAGTTCCAACTACATGTAGCCATATAGGAGAAAACAGAGTGAAACCTAAACATGAAAACGGTTACTGCAAAGGAACGGTTTACCCTAGAAGAACGAAATTTGGTGAGCCAAGTGGGATTGGTGAACTCATCATTCCCTGCAAGTATCATCAAGATTGGGTGAAAAAATGTTTGCTGAGACTTCAGGAAACTCGTAGTTTTTTGGAAGCTTGGCTACCCTTTTGAAAGTAAGTGATTCTCGTCAGTCTCTGCTTGGTTCTACTTCAATAGGACACAAACTATAGCGATAGAACTTGGAACTACTTTATTGTGCCAAGTTTCAAAGAGCTAGCACAAACCGTGTTTGACTTAGAGTTCCAACTACATTTATCCATATAGGAGAAAACAGAGTTAACCGAAACATGAAAACGGTTACTGTAAAGTAACGGTTTAACCTAGAAGAACGAAATTTGGTGAGCCCAGTGGGATTGGTGTACTTATAATTACCTGCAAGCATCATCAAGATTGGGTAAAAAAATGTTTGCTCAGATTTCAGGAAATCATAGTTTTTGGAATATTGGCGACCCCTTTCAATGAGAGTGATTTTCGACAGTCTCTGCTTGGGGCTACTTCAATAGGACACAAACCATAGCGATTGAACTTGGAACTACATTATTGTGCCAAGTTTCAAAGAGCTAGGACAAACCCTGTTTGATTTAGCGTTCGAAATACATGTATCCATATAGGAGAAAACAGAGTGAAACCTAAACATGAAAACGGTTACTGCAAAGGAACGGTTTAACCTAGAAGAACGAAATTTGGTGAGCCAAGTGGGATTGTTGTACTGATCATTACCTGCCAGTATCAAGATAGGGTGAAAAAATGTTTGCTAAGATTTCAGGAAACTCGTAGTTTTTTGGAAGCTTGGCAACCCCTTTCAATGAAAGTGATTCTCGTCAGTCTCTGCTTGGAGCTACTTCAATAGGACACAAACCATAGCGCTACAACCTGGAACTACATTATTGTGCCAAGTTTCAAAGAGCTAGGACAAACAGTGTTTGATTTAGAGTTCCAACTACATGTATCCATATAGGAGAAAACAGAGTGAAACCTAAACATGAAAACGGTTACTGCAAAGGAACGGTTTAACCTAGAAGAACGAAATTTGGTGAGCCAAGTGGGATTGGTGTACTAATCATTACCTGCAAGTATAATCAAGATTGGGTGAAAAAATGTTTGCTGAGTTTCAGTAAACTCTTAGTTTTTTGGAAGCTTGGCAACCCCTTTCAATGAAAGTGATTCTCGTCAGTCTCTGCTTGGGGCTACTTCAATAGGACACAGACCATAGCGATACAACTTGGAACTACATTTTTGTGCCAAGTTTCAAATAGCTAGCACAAATCGTGTTTGATTTAGAGTTCCAAATACATGTATCCATATAGGTGAAAACAGAGTGAAACCTATACATGAAAACGGTTGCTGCAAAGGAATGGTTTAACCTAGAAGAACGAAATTTGGTGAGCCTAGTGGGATTGGTATACTGATCATTACCTGCCAGTATCAAGATTGGGTGAAAAAATGTTTGCTGAGATTTCAGGAAACTCGTAGATTTTGGAAGCTTGGCAACCCCTTTCAATGAAAGTGATTCTCGTCAGTCTCTGTTTGGGGCTACTTCCATAGGACACAAACCATAGAGATAAAACTTGGAACTACATTATTGTGCCAAGTTTCAAAGAGCTAGCACAAACCGTGTTTGATTTAGAGTTCCAACAACATGTATCCATATACTAGAAAAAAGAGTGAAACATAAAAATGAAAACGGTTACTGCAATGGAACGGTTTAACCTAGAAGAACGAAATTTGGTGAGCCAAGTGGGACTGTAGTACTGATCATTCCCTGCAAGTATCATCAATATTGGGTGAAAAAATGTTTGCTAAGATTTCAGGAAACTCGTAGTTTTTTGGAAGCTTGGCAATCCCTTTCAATGAATGTGATTCTCATCAGTCTCTGCTTGGGGCTACTTCAATAGGACACAAACCATAGCGATAGAACTTGGAACTACATTATTGTGCCAAGTTTCAAAGAGCTAGCACAAACCGTGTTTGATTTAGAGTTCCAAATACATATATCCATGTAGGAGAAAACAGAGTGAAACTGAAACATGAAAACGGTTACTGCAAAGGAACGGTTTAACCTAGAAAAACGAAATTTGGTGAGCCAAGTGGGATTGGTTACTGATCATTTCCTTCCAGTATCATCAAGATTGGGTGAAAAAAATGTTTGCTGAGATTTCAGGAAATCGTAGTTTTTTGGAAGCTTGGCAACCCCTTTCAATGTAAGTGTTTCTCGTCAGTCTCTGCTTGGGGCTACTTCAATAGGACACAAACCATAGCGATAGAACTTGGAACTACATTATTGTGCCATGTTTCAAAGAGCTAGCACAAACCCTGTTTGATTTAGAGTTCCAACTACATGTATCCATATAGGAGAAAACAGAGTGAAACCTAAACAAAAAAAACGGTTCCTGCAAAGGAACGGTTTAACCTAGAAGAACGAAATTTGGTGAGCCAAGTGGGATTGGTGTACTGATCATTACCTGTAAGTATCATCAAGATTGGAGGACATGCAATCAATCAATAAGTACATGAAAAAAAACTCACCATCTCTAGCAGTCAGCGAAATGCAAATCAAAAGTACCCTAAGATACCATCTCACTCCAGTAAGATTGGCAGCCATTAGGAAGTCAAACAACAATAAGTGCTGGAGAGGATGCAGGGAAAAGAGCACTCTTGTTCATTGCTGGTGGGACTGCAAACTGGTGCAGCCAATTTGGAAAGCAGTATGGAGATTTCTTGGAAAGATGGGAATGGAACCACCATTTGACCCAGCTATTCCCCTTCTCGGTCTATTCCCTAAAGACCTAATAAGAGCATGCTACAGGGACACTGCTACATCGATGTTCATAGCAGCACAATTCACGATAGCAAGATTGTGGAATCAGCCTTCATGCCCTTCAATAGATGAATGGATAAAAAAATGTGGCATTTATACACAATGGAGTATTACTCTGTATTAAAAAATGACAAAATCATAGAATTTGGAGGGAAATGGATGGCATTAGAGCAGATTATGCTAAGTGAAGCTAGCCAATCTTTAAAAAACAAATACCAAATGACCCCTTTGATATAAGGGGAGTAAACAAGACAGGGTAGGGACTAAGAGCTTGAGAAGAAGATGTACATTAAACAGGGATGAGAGGTGGGAGGGAAAGGGAGTGAGAAGGGAAATTGCATGGAAATGGAAGGCGATCCTCAGGATTATACATAAGGACATATAAGAGGAAAGGAGGGGTAAGACAAGAAAATACAAATCGAAGAAATGATTTACAGTAGAAGGGGTAGAGAGAGAAAATGGCAGGGGAGGGAAGGGGAGGGGAGGAGGGATAGTAGAGAATAGGACAGACAGCAGAATACATCAGACACTAGAATGGCAATTTGTCAATCAATGGAAGGGTAACTGATGTGATTCAGCAATCTGTATACGGGGTATAATTGGGAGTTCATAACCCACTTGAATCAAATTGTGAAATATGATGTATTAAGAACTATGTAATGTTTTGAACGACCAACAATAAAAAAAAAACAATGAGATCAATTTTATTAAAAAAAAAAAGATTGGATGAAAAAATATTTGCTGAGATTTCAGGAAATCATAGTTTTTTGGAGGCTTCGCAACCCCTTTCAATGAAAGTGATTCTCGTCAGTCTTTGCTTGGGGCTACTTCAATAGGACACAAACCATAGCGGTACGACTTGGAACTACATTATTGTGCCAAGTTTCAAATAGCTAGCAAAAACCGTGTTTGATTTAGAGTTCCAACTACATGTATCCATGTAGGAGAAAACAGAGTGAAACCTAAACATGAAAACGGTACTGCAAAGGAACGGTTTAACCTAGAAGAAAGAAATTTGGTGAGCCAAGTGGGATTGGTGTACTGATCATTTCCTGCAAGTATCATCAAGATTGGGTGAAAAATGTTTGCTGAGATTTCAGGAAAGTCGTAGCTTTGTGGAAGCTTGGCAACCCGTTTCAATGTAAGTGATTCTCGTCAGTCTCTGCTTGGGGCTATTTCAATAGGACACAGACCATAGCGATACAACTTGGAATTACATTATTGTGCGAAGTTTCAAAGAGCTAGCACAAACCGTGTTTGATTTAGAGTTCCAAATACATGTATCCATACAGGAGAAAACAGAGTGAAACCTAAACATGAAAACGGTTACTGCAAACGAAAGATTTAACCTAGAAGAACGAAATATAGTGAGCCAAGTGGGAATGGTGTACTGATCATTACCTGCAAGTATCATCAAGATTGGGTGAAAAAATGTTTGCTGAGATTAGAGGAAACTGGTAGTTTTTTGGAAGCTTGGCAACCCCTTTCAATGAAAGTGATTCTCGTCAGTCTATGCTTGGGGCTACTTCAATAGGACACAAACCATAGCGATAGAACTTGGAATTATATTATTGTGCCAAGTTTCAAAGAGCTAGCACAAACCGTGTTTGATTTATAGTTCCAACTACATGTATCCATATAGCAGAAAACAGAGTGAAACCTAAACATGAAACCGGTGACTGCAAAGGAACGGTTTAACCTAGAAGAACGAAATTTGGTGAGCCAAGTGGGATTTGTGTACTTATCATTACCTGCAAGTATCATCAAGATTGGATAAAAAAATGTTTGCTCAGATTTCAGGAAATCATAGTTTTTTGGAATATTGGCGACCCCTTTCAATGAAAGTGATTTTCGACAGTCTCTGCTTGGGGCTACTTCAATAGGACACAAACCATAGCGATTGAACTTGGAACTACATTATTGTGCCAAGTTTCAAAGAGCTAGTACAAACCCTGTTTGATTTAGTGTTCCAACTACATGGATCCATATAGGAGAAAACAGAGTGAAACCTAAGCATGAAAACGGTTAATGCAAGGGAACGCTTTAACCTAGAAGAACGAAATTTGGTGAGCCAAGTGGGATTGGTGTACTGATCATTACCTGCAAGTATCATCAAGATTGGGTGAAAAAATGTTTGCTGAGACTTCAGGAAATCGTAGTTTTTGGGAAGCTTGGCAACCCCTTTCAATGTAAGTGATTCTCGTCAGTCTCTTCTTGGGGCTACTTCCATAGGACACAAACCATAGCGATACAACTTGGAACTACATAATTGTGCCAAGTTTCAAAGAGCTAGCACAAACCATGTTTGATTTAGAGTTCCAACTACATGTATCCATATAGGAGAAAACAGAGTGAAACCTAAACATGAAAACGGTTACTGCAAAGGAACGGTTTAACCTAGAAGAACGAAATTTGGTGAGCCAAGTGGGATTGGTGTACTTATCATTACCTGCCAGTATCATCAATATTGGGTGAAAAAATATTTGCTGAGATTTCAGGAAACTCGTAGATTTTTGGAAGCTTGTCAACCCCTTTCAATGAAAGTGATTCTCGTCAGTCTCTGCTTGGTTCTACTTCAATAGGACCCAAACCATAGCGATAGAACTTGGAACTACATTATTGTGCCAAGTTTCAAAGAGCTAGCACAAACCGTGTTTGATTTAGAGTTCCAAATACATGTATCCGTATAGCAGAAAACAGAGTGAAACCTAAACATGAAATCGGTTACTGCAAAGGAACGATTTAACCTAGAAGAACGAAATTTGGTGAGCCATGTGGGATTGGTTTACTGATAATTACCTGCAAGTATCATCAAGATTGGGTGAAAAAATGTTTGCTGAGATTTCAGGAAACTCGTAGTTTTTTGGAAGCTTGGCAACCCCTTTCAATGAAAGTGATTCTCGTCAGTCTCTGTTTGGGGCTACTTCCATAGGACACAAACCATAGAGATAGAACTTGGAACTACATTATTGTGCCAAGTTTCAAAGAGCTAGCACAACCGTGTTTGATTTAGAGTTCCAAATACATGTATCCATATAGGAGAAAACAGAGTGAAACCTAAAAATGAAAACGGTTACTGCAATGGAACGGTTTAACCTAGAAGAACGAAATTTGGTGAGCCAAGTGGGACTGTTGGACTGATCATTCCCTGCAAGTATCATCAACATTGGGTGAAAAAATGTTTGCTAAGATTTCAGGAAACTCGTAGTTTTTTGGAAGCTTGGCAACCCCTTTCAATGAAAGTGATTCTCCTCAGTCTCTGCTTGGGGCTACTTCAATAGGACACAAACCATAGCGATAGAACTTGGAACTACATTATTGTGCCAAGTTTCAAAGAGCTAGCACAAACCGTGTTTGATTTAGAGTTCCAACTACATGTATCCATATAGGAGAAAACAGAGTGAAACCTAAACATGAAAACGGTTACTGCAAAGGAACGGTTTAACCTAGAAGAACGAAATTTGGTGAGCCATGTGGGATTGGTGTACTGATCATTCCCTGCAAGTATCATCAAGATTGGGTGAAAAAATGTTTGCTGAGATTTCAGGAAACTCTTAGTTTTTTGGAAGCTTGGCAACCCCTTTCAATGAAAGTGATTCTCGTCAGTCTCTGCTTGGGGCTACTTCCATAGCACACAAACCATAGCGATAGAACTTGGAACTACATTATTGTGCCAAGTTTCAAAGAGCTAGCACAAACCGTGTTTGATTTAGAGTTCCAACTACATGTATCCATATAGGAGAAAACAGAGTGAAACCTAAACATGAAAACGGTTCCGGCAAAGGAACGGTTTACCCTTGACGAACGAAATTTGGTGAGCCAAGTGGGAATGGTGTACTGATCATTACCTGCAAGTATCATCAAGATTGGGTGAAAAAATGTTTGCTGAAACTTCAGAAACCTAGTAGTTTTTTGGAAGCTTGGCAACCCCTTTCACTGAAAGTAATTTTCGTCAGTCTCTGCTTTGGGCTACTTCAATAGGACACAAACCATAGCGATAGAACTTGGAACTACATTATTGTGCCAAGTTTCAAAGAGCTAGCACAAACCGTGTTTGATTTAGAGTTCCAACTACATGTATCCATATAGGAGAAAACAGAGTGAAACCTAAACATGAAAACGGTTACTGCAAAGGAACGGTTTAACCTAGAAGAACGAAATTTGGTGAGCCTAGTGGGATTGGTGTACTAATCATTACCTGCCAGTACAAGATTGGGTGAAAAAATGTTTGCTGAGATTTCAGGAAACTCGTAGTTTTTTGGAAGCTTGGCAACCCCTTTCAATGAAAGTGATTCTCGTCAGTCTCTGCTTGGGGCTACTTCCATAGCACACAAACCATAGCGATAGAACTTGGAACTACATTATTGTGCCAAGTTTCAAAGAGCTAGCACAAACCGTGTTTGATTTAGAGTTCCAAATACATGTATCCATATAGGAGAAAACAGAGTGCAACCTAAACATGAAAACGGTTACTGCAAATTAACTGTTTAACCTAGAAGAACGAAATTAGGTGAGCCAAGTGGGATTGGTGTACTGATCATTACCTGCCAGTATCATCAATATTGGGTGAAAAAATATTTGCTGAGATTTCAGGAAACTCGTAGTTTTTTGGAAGCTTGGCAACCCCTTTCAATGAAAGTGATTCTCGTCAGTCTCTGCTTGGGGCTACTTCAATAGGACACAAACCATAGCGATAGAACTTGGAACTACATTATTGTGCCAAGTTTCAAAGAGCTAGCACAAACCGTGTTTGATTTAGAGTTCCAACTACATGTATCCATATAGCAGAAAACAGAGTGAAACCTAAACATGAAATCGGTTACTGCAAAGGAACGATTTAACCTAGAAGAACGAAATTTGGTGAGCCAAGTGGGATTTGTGTACTTATCATTACCTGCAAGTATCATCAAGATTGGATAAAAAAATGTTTGCTCAGATTTCAGGAAATCATAGTTTTTTGGAATATTGGCGACCCCTTTCAATGAAAGTGATTTTCGACAGTCTCTGCTTGGGGCTACTTCAATAGGACACAAACCATAGCGATTGAACTTGGAACTACATTATTGTGCCAAGTTTCAAAGAGCTAGTACAAACCCTGTTTGATTCAGTGTTCCAACTACATGGATCCATATAGGAGAAAACAGAGTGAAACCTAAGCATGAAAACGGTTAATGCAAGGGAACGCTTTAACCTAGAAGAACGAAATTTGGTGAGCCAAGTGGGATTGGTGTACTGATCATTACCTGCAAGTATCATCAAGATTGGGTGAAAAAATGTTTGCTGAGATTTCAGGAAATCGTAGTTTTTGGGAAGCTTGGCAACCCCTTTCAATGTAAGTGATTCTCGTCAGTCTCTTCTTGGGGCTACTTCCATAGGACAAAAACCATAGCGATACAACTTGGAACTACATAATTTTGCCAAGTTTCAAAGAGCTAGCACAAACCATGTTTGATTTAGAGTTCCAACTACATGTATCCATATAGGAGAAAACAGAGTGAAACCTAAACATGAAAACGGTTACTGCAAAGGAACGGTTTAACCTAGAAGAACGAAATTTGGTGAGCCAAGTGGGATTGGTGTACTTATCATTACCTGCCAGTATCATCAATATTGGGTGAAAAAATATTTGCTGAGATTTCAGGAAACTCGTAGATTTTGGAAGCTTGTCAACCCCTTTCAATGAAAGTGATTCTCGTCAGTCTCTGCTTGGTTCTACTTCAATAGGACCCAAACCATAGCGATAGAACTTGGAACTACATTATTGTGCCAAGTTTCAAAGAGCTAGCACAAACCGTGTTTGATTTAGAGTTCCAAATACATGTATCCGTATAGCAGAAAACAGAGTGAAACCTAAACATGTAATCGGTTACTGCAAAGGAACGATTTAACCTAGAAGAACGAAATTTGGTGAGCCATGTGGGATTGGTGTACTGATAATTACCTGCAAGTATCATCAAGATTGGGTGAAAAAATGTTTGCTGAGATTTCAGGAAACTCGTAGTTTTTTGGAAGCTTGGCAACCCCTTTCAATGAAAGTGATTCTCGTCAGTCTCTGTTTGGGGCTACTTCCATAGGACACAAACCATAGAGATAGAACTTGGAACTACATTATTGTGCCAAGTTTCAAAGAGCTAGCACAAACCGTGTTTGATTTAGAGTTCCAAATACATGTATCCATATAGGAGAAAACAGAGTGAAACCTAAAAATGAAAACGGTTACTGCAATGGAACGGTTTAACCTAGAAGAACGAAATTTGGTGAGCCAAGTGGGACTGTTGGACTGATCATTCCCTGCAAGTATCATCAACATTGGGTGAAAAAATGTTTGCTAAGATTTCAGGAAACTCGTAGTTTTTTGGAAGCTTGGCAACCCCTTTCAATGAAAGTGATTCTCCTCAGTCTCTGCTTGGGGCTACTTCAATAGGACACAAACCATAGTGATAGAACTTGGAAATACATTATTGTGCCAAGTTTCAAAGAGCTAGCACAAACCGTGTTTGATTTAGAGTTCCAACTACATGTATCCATATAGGAGAAAACAGAGTGAAACCTAAACATGAAAACGGTTACTGCAAAGGAACGGTTTAACCTACAAGAACGAAATTTGGTGAGCCATGTGGGATTGGTGTACTGATCATTCCCTTCAAGTATCATCAAGATTGGGTGAAAAAATGTTTGCTGAGATTTCAGGAAACTCTTAGTTTTTTGGAAGCTTGGCAACCCCTTTCAATGAAAGTGATTCTCGTCAGTCTCTGCTTGGGGCTACTTCCATAGCACACAAACCATAGCGATAGAACTTGGAACTACATTATTGTGCCAAGTTTCAAAGAGCTAGCACAAACCGTGTTTGATTTAGAGTTCCAACTACATGTATCCATATAGGAGAAAACAGAGTGAAACCTAAACATGAAAACGGTTCCGGCAAAGGAACGGTTTACCCTTGACGAACGAAATTTGGTGAGCCAAGTGGGAATGGTGTACTGATCATTACCTGCAAGTATCATCAAGATTGGGTGAAAAAATGTTTGCTGAAACTTCAGAAACCTAGTAGTTTTTTGGAAGCTTGGCAACCCCTTTCACTGAAAGTAATTTTCGTCAGTCTCTGCTTTGGGCTACTTCAATAGGACACAAACCATAGCGATAGAACTTGGAACTACAATATTGTGCCAAGTTTCAAAGAGCTAGCACAAACCGTGTTTGATTTAGAGTTCCAACTACATGTATCCATATAGGAGAAAACAGAGTGAAACCTAAACATGAAAACGGTTACTGCAAAGGAACGGTTTAACCTAGAAGAACGAAATTAGGTGAGCCAAGTGGGATTGGTGTACTGATCATTACCTGCCAGTATCATCAATATTGGGTGAAAAAATATTTGCTGAGATTTCAGGAAACTCGTAGTTTTTTGGAAGCTTGGCAACCCCTTTCAATGAAAGTGATTCTCGTCAGTCTCTGCTTGGGGCTACTTCAATAGGACACAAACCATAGCGATAGAACTTGGAACTACATTATTGTGCCAAGTTTCAAAGAGCTAGCACAAACCGTGTTTGATTTAGAGTTCCAACTACATGTATCCATATAGCAGAAAACAGAGTGAAACCTAAACATGAAATCGGTTACTGCAAAGGAACGATTTAACCTAGAAGAACGAAATTTGGTGAGCCAAGTGGGATTTGTGTACTTATCATTACCTGCAAGTATCATCAAGATTGGATAAAAAAATGTTTGCTCAGATTTCAGGAAATCATAGTTTTTTGGAATATTGGCGACCCCTTTCAATGAAAGTGATTTTCGACAGTCTCTGCTTGGGGCTACTTCAATAGGACACAAACCATAGCGATTGAACTTGGAACTACATTATTGTGCCAAGTTTCAAAGAGCTAGTACAAACCCTGTTTGATTTAGTGTTCCAACTACATGGATCCATATAGGAGAAAACAGAGTGAAACCTAAGCATGAAAACGGTTAATGCAAGGGAACGCTTTAACCTAGAAGAACGAAATTTCGTGAGCCAAGTGGGATTGGTGTACTGATCATTACCTGCAAGTATCATCAAGATTGGGTGAAAAAATGTTTGCTGAGATTTCAGGAAATCGTAGTTTTGGGAAGCTTGGCAACCCCTTTCAATGTAAGTGATTCTCGTCAGTCTCTTCTTGGGGATACTTCCATAGGACACAAACCATAGCGATACAACTTGGAACTACATAATTGTGCCAAGTTTCAAAGAGCTAGCACAAACCATGTTTGATTTAGAGTTCCAACTACATGTATCCATATAGGAGAAAACAGAGTGAAACCTAAACATGAAAACGGTTACTGCAAAGGAACGGTTTAACCTAGAAGAACGAAATTTGGTGAGCCAAGTGGGATTGGTGTACTTATCATTACCTGCCAGTATCATCAATATTGGGTGAAAAAATATTTGCTGAGATTTCAGGAAACTCGTAGATTTTTGGAAGCTTGTCAACCCCTTTCAATGAAAGTGATTCTCGTCAGTCTCTGCTTGGTTCTACTTCAATAGGACCCAAACCATAGCGATAGAACTTGGAACTACATTATTGTGCCAAGTTTCAAAGAGCTAGCACAAACCGTGTTTGATTTAGAGTTCCAAATACATGTATCCGTATAGCAGAAAACAGAGTGAAACCTAAACATGAAATCGGTTACTGCAAAGGAACGATTTAACCTAGAAGAACGAAATTTGGTGAGCCATGTGGGAATGGTGTACTGATAATTACCTGCAAGTATCATCAAGATTGGGTGAAAAAATGTTTGCTGAGATTTCAGGAAACTCGTAGTTTTTTGGAAGCTTGGCAACCCCTTTCAATGAAAGTGATTCTCGTCAGTCTCTGTTTGGGGCTACTTCCATAGGACACAAACCATAGAGATAGAACTTGGAACTACATTATTGTGCCAAGTTTCAAAGAGCTAGCACAAACCGTGTTTGATTTAGAGTTCCAAATACATGTATCCATATAGGAGAAAACAGAGTGAAACCTAAAAATGAAAACGGTTACTGCAATGGAACGGTTTAACCTAGAAGAACGAAATTTGGTGAGCCAAGTGGGACTGTTGGACTGATCATTCCCTGCAAGTATCATCAACATTGGGTGAAAAAATGTTTGCTAAGATTTCAGGAAACTCGTAGTTTTTTGGAAGCTTGGCAACCCCTTTCAATGAAAGTGATTCTCCTCAGTCTCTGCTTGGGGCTACTTCAATAGGACACAAACCATAGCGATAGAACTTGGAACTACATTATTGTGCCAAGTTTCAAAGAGCTAGCACAAACCGTGTTTGATTTAGAGTTCCAACTACATGTATCCATATAGGAGAAAACAGAGTGAAACCTAAACATGAAAACGGTTACTGCAAAGGAACGGTTTAACCTAGAAGAACGAAATTTGGTGAGCCATGTGGGATTGGTGTACTGATCATTCCCTGCAAGTATCATCAAGATTGGGTGAAAAAATGTTTGCTGAGATTTCAGGAAACTCTTAGTTTTTTGGAAGCTTGGCAACCCCTTTCAATGAAAGTGATTCTCGTCAGTCTCTGCTTGGGGCTACTTCCATAGCACACAAACCATAGCGATAGAACTTGGAACTACATTATTGTGCCAAGTTTCAAAGAGCTAGCACAAACCGTGTTTGATTTAGAGTTCCAACTACATGTATCCATATAGGAGAAAACAGAGTGAAACCTAAACATGAAAACGGTTCCGGCAAAGGAACGGTTTACCCTTGACGAACGAAATTTGGTGAGCCAAGTGGGAATGGTGTACTGATCATTACCTGCAAGTATCATCAAGATTGGGTGAAAAAATGTTTGCTGAAACTTCAGAAACCTAGTAGTTTTTTGGAAGCTTGGCAACCCCTTTCACTGAAAGTAATTTTCGTCAGTCTCTGCTTTGGGCTACTTCAATAGGACACAAACCATAGCGATAGAACTTGGAACTACATTATTGTGCCAAGTTTCAAAGAGCTAGCACAAACCGTGTTTGATTTAGAGTTCCAACTACATGTATCCATATAGGAGAAAACAGAGTGAAACCTAAACATGAAAACGGTTACTGCAAAGGAACGGTTTAACCTAGAAGAACGAAATTTGGTGAGCCTAGTGGGATTGGTGTACTAATCATTACCTGCCAGTATCAAGATTGGGTGAAAAAATGTTTGCTGAGATTTCAGGAAACTCGTAGTTTTTTGGAAGCTTGGCAACCCCTTTCAATGAAAGTGATTCTCGTCAGTCTCTGCTTGGGGCTACTTCCATAGCACACAAACCATAGCGATAGAACTTGGAACTACATTATTGTGCCAAGTTTCAAAGAGCTAGCACAAACCGTGTTTGATTTAGAGTTCCAACTACATGTATCCATATAGCAGAAAACAGAGTGAAACCTAAACATGAAATCGGTTACTGCAAAGGAACGATTTAACCTAGAAGAACGAAATTTGGTGAGCCAAGTGGGATTGGTGTACTGATCATTACCTGTCAGTATCATCAAGATTGGGTGAAAAAATGTTTGCTGAGATTTCAGGAAACTCGTAGATTTTGGAAGCTTGGCAACCCCTTTCAATGAAAGTGATTCTCGTCAGTCTCTGTTTGGGGCTACTTCTATAGGACACAAACCATAGAGATAAAACTTGGAACTACATTATTGTGCCAAGTTTCAAAGAGCTAGCACAAACCGTGTTTGATTTAGAGTTCCAACAACATGTATCCATATAGGAGAAAAAAGAGTGAAACATAAAAATGAAAACGGTTACTGCAATGGAACGGTTTAACCTAGAAGAACGAAATTTGGTGAGCCAAGTGGGACTGTACTACTGATCATTCCCTGCAAGTATCATCAATATTGGGTGAAAAAATGTTTGCTAAGATTTCAGGAAACTCGTAGTTTTTTGGAAGCTTGGCAACCCCTTTCAATGAATGTGATTCTCATCAGTCTCTGCTTGGGGCTACTTCAATAGGACACAAACCATAGCGATAGAACTTGGAACTACATTATTGTGCCAAGTTTCAAAGAGCTAGCACAAACCGTGTTTGATTTAGAGTTCCAAATACATATATCCATGTAGGAGAAAACAGAGTGAAACTGAAACATGAAAACGGTTACTGCAAAGGAACGGTTTAACCTAGAAAAACGAAATTTGGTGAGCCAAGTGGGATTGGTTACTGATCATTTCCTTCCAGTATCATCAAGATTGGGTGAAAAAAATGTTTGCTGAGATTTCAGGAAATCGTAGTTTTTTGGAAGCTTGGCAACCCCTTTCAATGTAAGTGTTTCTCGTCAGTCTCTGCTTGGGGCTACTTCAATAGGACACAAACCATAGCGATACAACTTGGAACTACATTATTGTGCCATGTTTCAAAGAGCTAGCACAAACCCTGTTTGATTTAGAGTTCCAACTACATGTATCCATATAGGAGAAAACAGAGTGAAACCTAAACAAAAAAAACGGTTCCTGCAAAGGAACGGTTTAACCTAGAAGAACGAAATTTGGTGAGCCAAGTGGTATTGGTGTACTGATCATTACCTGTAAGTATCATCAAGATTGGAGGACATGCACTCAATCAATAAGTACATGAAAAAATGCTCACCATCTCTAGCAGTCAGAGAAATGCAAATCAAAACTACCCTAAGATACCATCTCACTCCAGTAAGATTGGCAGCCATTAGGATGTCAAACAACAATAAGTGCTGGAGAGGATGCGGGGAAAAAGGCACTCTTGTTCATTGCTGGTGGGACTGCAAACTGGTGCAGCCAATTTGGAAAGCAGTATGGAGATTTCTTGGAAAGCTCGGAATGGAACCACCATTTGACCCAGCTATTCCCCTTCTCGGTCTATTCCCTAAAGACCTAATAAGAGCATGCTACAGGGACACTGCTACATCGATGTTCATAGCAGCACAATTCACGATAGCAAGATTGTGGAATCAGCCTAGATGCCCTTCAATAGATGAATGGATAAAAAAAATGTGGCATTTATACACAATGGAGTATTACTCTGTATTAAAAAATGACAAAATCATAGAATTTGGAGGGAAATGGATGGCATTAGAGCAGATTATGCTAAGTGAAGCTAGCCAATCTTTAAAAAACAAATACCAAATGACCCCTTTGATATAAGGGGAGTAAACAAGACAGGGTAGGGACAAAGAGCTTGAGAAGAAGATGTACATTAAACAGGGATGAGAGGTGGGAGGGAAAGGGAGTGAGAAGGGAAATTGCATGGAAATGGAAGGCGATCCTCAGGATTATACATAAGGACATATAAGAGGAAAGGAGGGGTAAGACAAGAAAATACAAATCGAAGAAATGATTTACAGTAGAAGGGGTAGAGAGAGAAAAGGGCAGGGGAGGGGAGGGGAGGGGAGGGGGGATAGTAGAGAATAGGACAGACAGCAGAATACATCAGACACTAGAAAGGCAATTTGTCAATCAATGGAAGGGTAATTGATGTGATTCAGCAATCTGTATACGGGGTATAATTGGGAGTTCATAACCCACTTGAATCAAATTGTGAAATATGATGTATTAAGAACTATGTAATGTTTTGAACGACCAACAATAAAAAAAAAAAAAACATGAGATCAATTTTATTAAAAAAAAAAAAGATTGGATGAAAAAATATTTGCTGAGATTTCAGGAAATCATAGTTTTTTGGAAGCTTCGAAACCCTTTCAATGAAAGTGATTCTCGTCAGTCTCTGCTTGGGGCTACTTCAATAGGACACAAACCATAGCGATACAACTTGGAACTACATTATTGTGCCAAGTTTCAAAGAGCTAGCAAAAACCGTGTTTGATTTAGAGTTCCAACTACATGTATCCATATAGGAGAAAACAGAGTGAAACCTAAACATGAAAACGGTTACTGCAAAGGAACGGTTTAACCTAGAAGAAAGAAATTTGGTGAGCCAAGTGGGATTGGTGTACTGATCATTTCCTGCAAATATCATCAAGATTGGGTGAAAAAATGTTTGCTGAGATTTCAGGAAACTCGTAGCTTTTTGGAAGCTTGGCAAACCGTTTCAATGTAAGTGATTCTCGTCAGTCTCTGCTTGGGGCGACTTCAATAGGACACAGACCATAGCGATACAACTTGGAACTACATTATTGTGCCAAGTTTCAAAGAGCTAGCACAAACCGTGGTTGATTTAGAGTTCCAAATACATGTATCCATAGAGGAGAAAACAGAGTGAAACCTAAACATGAAAACGGTTACTGCAAACGAACGATTTAACCTAGAAGAACGAAATATAGTGAGCCAAGTGGGAATGGTGTACTGATCATTACCTGCAAGTATCATCAAGATTGGGTGAAAAAATGTTTGCTGAGATTTCAGGAAACTGGTAGTTTTTTGGAAGCTTGGCAACCCCTTTCAATGAAAGTGATTCTCGTCAGTCTCTGCTTGGGGCTACTTCAATAGGACACAAACCATAGCGATAGAACTTGGAACTACATTATTGTGCCAAGTTTCAAAGAGCTAGCACAAACCGTGTTTGATTTAGAGTTCCAACTACATGTATTCATATAGGAGAAAACAGAGTGAAACCTAAACATGAAAACGGTTTCTGCAAAGGAACGGTTTACCCTAGAAGAACGAAATTTGGTGAGCCAAGTGGGATTGTTGTACTGATCATTATCTGCAAGTATCATCAAGATTGGGTGAAAAAATGTTTGCTGAGATTACAGGAACCTCGTAGTTTTTTGGAAGCTTGGCAACCCCTTTCAATGAAAGTGATTCTCGTCAGTGTCTGCTCAGGGCTACTTCAATAGGACACAAACCATAGCGATAGAACTTGGAACTACATTATTGTGCCAAGTTTTAAAGAGCTAGCACAAATCGTGTTTGATTTAGTGTTCCAAATACATGTATCCATATAGGAGAAAAGAGAGTGAAACCTAAACATGAAAACGGTTACTGCAAACAAAAGATTTAACCTTGAAGAACGAAATATAGTGAGCCAAGTGGGAATGGTGTACTGTTCATTACCTGCAAGTATCATCAAGATTGGGTGAAAAAAATGTTTGCTGAGATTTCAAGAAACTCGTAGTTTTTTGGAAGCTTGGCAACCCCTTTCAATGAAAGTGATTCTCGTCAGTCTCTGCTTGTTTGTACTTCAATAGGACACAAACCATAGTGATAGAACTGGGAACGACATTATTGTGCCAAGTTTCCAAGAGCTAGCACAAACCGTGTTTAATTTAGAGTTCCAACTACATGTATCCATATAGGAGAAAACAGAGTGAAACCTAAACATGAAAATGGTTACTGCAAAGGAACGGTTTAACCTAGAAGAACGAAATTTGTTGAGCCAAGTGGGACTGTTGTACTCATCATTCCCTGCAAGTATCATCAAGATTGGGTGAAAAAATGTTTGCTGAGATTTCAGGAAACTAGTAGTTTTTTGGAAGCTTGGCAACCCCATTCATTGAAAGTGATTCTCGTCAGTCTCTGCTTGGTTCTACTTCAATAGGACACAAACCATAGCGATAGAACTTGGAACTACATTATTGTGCCAAGTTTAAAAGAGCTAGCAAAAACCTTGTTTGATTTAGAGTTCCAACTACAAGTATCCATATAGGAGAAAACAGAGTGAAACCTAAACATGAAAACGGTTACTGCAAAGTACGGTTTAACCTAGAAGAACGAAATTTGGTTATCCAAGTGGAATTGGTGTACTGATCATTACCTGCAAGTATCATCAAGATTGGGTGCAAAAATGTTTGCTGAGATTTCAGGAAACTCGTAGTTTTTTGGAAGTTTGGCAACCCCTTTCAATGAAAGTGATTCTCGTCAGTCTCTGCTTGGTTCTTCTTCAATAGGACACAAACCATAGCAATAGACCTTGGAACTACATTATTGTGCCAAGTTTCAAAGCGCTAGCACAAACCGTGTTTAATTTAGAGTTCCAACTACATGTATCCATATAGGAGAAAACAGAGTGAAACCTAAACATGAAAACGGTTACTGCAAAGGAACGGTTTAACCTAGAAGAACGAAATTTGGTGAGCCAAGTGGGACTGGTGTACTGATAATATCCTGCAAGTATCATGAAGATTGGGTGAAAAAATGTTTGCTCAGATTTCAGGAAATCATAGTTTTTTGGAATATTGGCAACCCCTTTCAATGAAAGTGATTCTCGTCAGTCTGTGCTTGGGGCTACTTCAATAGGACACAAACCATAGCGATAGAACTTGGAACTACATTATTGTGCCAAGTTTCAAAGAGCTAGCCCAAACCGTGTTTGATTTAGAGTTCCAAATACATGTATCCATATAGGAGAAAACAGAGTGAAACCTAAACATGAAAACGGTTACTGCAAAGGAATGGTTTATCCTAGAAGAACGAAATTTGGTGAGCCTAGTGGGATTGGTGTACTGATCATTACCTGCCAGTATCAAGATTGGGTGAAAAAAATGTTTGCTGAGATTTCAGGAAACTCGTAGTTTTTTGGAAGCTTGGCAACCCCTTTCAATGAAAGTGATTCTCGTCAGTCTCTGCTTGGTTCTTCTTCAATAGGACACAAACCATAGCGATAGAAATTGGAACTACATTATTGTGCCAAGTTTTAAAGAGCTAGCACAAACCGTGTTTGATTTAGAGTTCCAAATACATGTATCCATATAGGAGAAAACAGAGTGAAACCTAAACATGAAAACGGTTACTGCAAAGGAATGGTTTATCCTAGAAGAACGAAATTTGGTGAGCCTAGTGGGATTGGTGTACTGATCATTACCTGCCAGTATCATCAAGATTGGGTGAAAAAATCTTTGCTGAGATTTAAGGAAACTCGTAGTTTTTTGGAAGCTTGGCAACCCCTTTCTATGAAAGCGATTCTCGTAAGTCTCTGCTTGGGGCTACTTCAATAGGACACAAACCATAGCGATAGAACTTGGAACTACATTATTGTGCCAAGTTTCCAAGAACTAGCACAAACCGTGTTTGATTTAGAGTTCCAACTACATGTATCCATATAGGAGAAAACAGAGTGAAACCTAAACATGAAAATGGTTACTGCAAAGGAACGGTTTAACCTAGAAGAACGAAATTTGGTGAGCCAAGTGGGACTGTTGTACTGATAATTCCCTGCAAGTATCATCAAGATTGGTTGAAAAAATGTTTGCTGAGATTTCAGGAAATCATAGTTTTTTGGAATATTGTCAACCCCTTTCAATGAAAGTGATTCTCGTCAGTCTGTGCTTGGGGCTACTTCAATAGGACACAAACCATAGCGATAGAACTTGGAACTACATTATTGTGCCAAGTTTCAAAGAGCTAGCACAAACCGTGTTTCATTTAGAGTTCCAAATACATGTATTCATATAGGAGAAAACAGAGTGAATCCTATACATGAAAACGGTTGCTGCAAAGGAATGGTTTAACCTAGAAGAAGGAAATTTGGTGAGCCAAGTGGGACTGTTGTACTGATCATTACCTGCAAGTATCATCAAGATTGGGTGAAAAAATGTTTGCTGAGATTTCAGGAAACTCGTAGTTTTTTGGAATCCTGGCAACCCCTTTCAATGAAAGTGATTCTCGTCAGTCTCTGCTTGGGGCTACTTCAATAGGACACAAACCATAGCGATAGAACTTGGAACTACATTATTGTGCCAAGTTTCAAAGAGATAGCACAAACCGCGTTTGATTTAGAGTTCCAACTACATGTATCCGAATAGGAGAAAACACAGTGAAACCTAAACATGAAAACGGTTACTGCAAAGGAACGGTTTATCCTAGAAGAAAGAAATTTGGTGAGCCAAGTGGCAATGGTGTACTGATCATAACCTGCCAGTATCATCAACATTGGGTGAAAAAATGTTTGCTGAGATTTCAGGAAACTCGTAGTTTTTTGGAAGTTTGGCAACCCCTTTCAATGAAAGTGATTCTCGTCAGTGTCTGCTTGGGGCTACTTCAATAGGACACAAACCATAGCGATAGAACTTTGAACTACATTATTGTGCCAAGTTTTAAAGAGCTAGCACAAACCGTGTTTGATTTAGAGTTCCAAATACATGTATCCATATAGGAGAAAACAGAGTGAAACCTAAAAATGAAAACTGTTACTGCAAAGGAACGGTTTAATCTAGAAGAACGAAATTTGGTGAGCCATGTGGGATTGGTGTACTGATCATTCCCTGCAAGTATCATCAAGATTGGGTGAAAAAATGTTTGCTGAGATTTCAGGAAACTCTTAGTTTTTTGGAAGCTTGGCAACCCCTTTCAATGAAAGTGATTCTCGTCAGTCTCTGCTTGGGGCTACTTCAATAGGACACAAACCATAGCGATAGAACTTGGAACTACATTATTGTGCCAAGTTTCAAAGAGCTAGCACAAACCGTGTTTGATTTAGAGTTCCAACTACATGTATCCATATAGCAGAAAACAGAGTGAAACCTAAACATGAAATCGGTTACTGCAAAGGAACGATTTAACCTAGAAGAACGAAATTTGGTGAGCCAAGTGGGATTGGTGTACTGATCATTACCTGTCAGTATCATCAAGATTGGGTGAAAAAATGTTTGCTGAGATTTCAGGAAACTCGTAGATTTTGGAAGCTTGGCAACCCCTTTCAATGAAAGTGATTCTCGTCAGTCTCTGTTTGGGGCTACTTCCATAGGACACAAACCATAGAGATAAAACTTGGAACTACATTATTGTGCCAAGTTTCAAAGAGCTAGCACAAACCGTGTTTGATTTAGAGTTCCAACAACATGTATCCATATAGGAGAAAAAAGAGTGAAACATAAAAATGAAAACGGTTACTGCAATGGAATGGTTTAACCTAGAAGAACGAAATTTGGTGAGCCAAGTGGGACTGTAGTACTGATCATTCCCTGCAAGTATCATCAATATTGGGTGAAAAAATGTTTGCTAAGATTTCAGGAAACTCGTAGTTTTTTGGAAGCTTGGCAACCCCTTTCAATGAATGTGATTCTCATCAGTCTCTGCTTGGGGCTACTTCAATAGGACACAAACCATAGCGATAGAACTTGGAACTACATTATTGTGCCAAGTTTCAAAGAGCTAGCACAATCCGTGTTTGATTTAGAGTTCCAAATACATATATCCATGTAGGAGAAAACAGAGTGAAACTGAAACATGAAAACGGTTACTGCAAAGGAACGGTTTAACCTAGAAAAACGAAATTTGGTGAGCCAAGTGGGATTGGTTACTGATCATTTCCTTCCAGTATCATCAAGATTGGGTGAAAAAAATGTTTGCTGAGATTTCAGGAAATCGTAGTTTTTTGGAAGCTTGGCAACCCCTTTCAATGTAAGTGTTTCTCGTCAGTCTCTGCTTGGGGCTACTTCAATAGGACACAAACCATAGCGATACAACTTGGAACTACATTATTGTGCCATGTTTCAAAGAGCTAGCACAAACCCTGTTTGATTTAGAGTTCCAACTACATGTATCCATATAGGAGAAAACAGAGTGAAACCTAAACAAAAAAAACGGTTCCTGCAAAGGAACGGTTTAACCTAGAAGAACGAAATTTGGTGAGCCAAGTGGTATTGGTGTACTGATCATTACCTGTAAGTATCATCAAGATTGGAGGACATGCACTCAATCAATAAGTACATGAAAAAATGCTCACCATCTCTAGCAGTCAGAGAAATGCAAATCAAAACTACCCTAAGATACCATCTCACTCCAGTAAGATTGGCAGCCATTAGGATGTCAAACAACAATAAGTGCTGGAGAGGATGCGGGGAAAAAGGCACTCTTGTTCATTGCTGGTGGGACTGCAAACTGGTGCAGCCAATTTGGAAAGCAGTATGGAGATTTCTTGGAAAGCTCGGAATGGAACCACCATTTGACCCAGCTATTCCCCTTCTCGGTCTATTCCCTAAAGACCTAATAAGAGCATGCTACAGGGACACTGCTACATCGATGTTCATAGCAGCACAATTCACGATAGCAAGATTGTGGAATCAGCCTAGATGCCCTTCAATAGATGAATGGATAAAAAAAATGTGGCATTTATACACAATGGAGTATTACTCTGTATTAAAAAATGACAAAATCATAGAATTTGGAGGGAAATGGATGGCATTAGAGCAGATTATGCTAAGTGAAGCTAGCCAATCTTTAAAAAACAAATACCAAATGAACCCTTTGATATAAGGGGAGTAAACAAGACAGGGTAGGGACAAAGAGCTTGAGAAGAAGATGTACATTAAACAGGGATGAGAGGTGGGAGGGAAAGGGAGTGAGAAGGGAAATTGCATGGAAATGGAAGGCGATCCTCAGGATTATACATAAGGACATATAAGAGGACAGGAGGGGTAAGACAAGAAAATACAAATCGAAGAAATGATTTACAGTAGAAGGGGTAGAGAGAGAAAAGGGCAGGGGAGGGGAGGGGAGGGGAGGGGGGATAGTAGAGAATAGGACAGACAGCAGAATACATCAGACACTAGAAAGGCAATTTGTCAATCAATGGAAGGGTAACTGATGTGATTCAGCAATCTGTATACGGGGTATAATTGGGAGTTCATAACCCACTTGAATCAAATTGTGAAATATGATGTATTAAGAACTATGTAATGTTTTGAACGACCAACAATAAAAAAAAAACAATGAGATCAATTTTATTAAAAAAAAAAAAAGATTGGATGAAAAAATATTTGCTGAGATTTCAGGAAATCATAGTTTTTTGGAAGCTTCGAAACCCTTTCAATGAAAGTGATTCTCGTCAGTCTCTGCTTGGGGCTACTTCAATAGGACACAAACCATAGCGATACAACTTGGAACTACATTATTGTGCCAAGTTTCAAAGAGCTAGCAAAAACCGTGTTTGATTTAGAGTTCCAACTACATGTATCCATATAGGAGAAAACAGAGTGAAACCTAAACATGAAAACGGTTACTGCAAAGGAACGGTTTAACCTAGAAGAAAGAAATTTGGTGAGCCAAGTGGGATTGGTGTACTGATCATTTCCTGCAAATATCATCAAGATTGGGTGAAAAAATGTTTGCTGAGATTTCAGGAAACTCGTAGCTTTTTGGAAGCTTGGCAAACCGTTTCAATGTAAGTGATTCTCGTCAGTCTCTGCTTGGGGCGACTTCAATAGGACACAGACCATAGCGATACAACTTGGAACTACATTATTGTGCCAAGTTTCAAAGAGCTAGCACAAACCGTGGTTGATTTAGAGTTCCAAATACATGTATCCATAGAGGAGAAAACAGAGTGAAACCTAAACATGAAAACGGTTACTGCAAACGAACGATTTAACCTAGAAGAACGAAATATAGTGAGCCAAGTGGGAATGGTGTACTGATCATTACCTGCAAGTATCATCAAGATTGGGTGAAAAAATGTTTGCTGAGATTAGAGGAAACTGGTAGTTTTTTGGAAGCTTGGCAACCCCTTTCAATGATAGTGATTCTCGTCAGTCTCTGCTTGGGGCTATTTCAATAGGACACAAACCATAGCGATAGAACTTGGAATTACTTTATTGTGCGAAGTTTCAAAGAGCTAGCACAAACCGTGTTTGATTTAGAGTTCCAACTACATGTATTCATATAGGAGAAAAGAGAGTGAAAGCTAAACATGAAAACTGTTACTGCAAAGGAACGGTTTAATCTAGAAGAACGAAATTTGGTGAGCCAAGTGGGACTGTTGTATTGATCTTAACCTGCAAGTATCATCAAGATTGGGTGAAAAAATGTTTGCTGAGATTTCAGGAAACTCGTAGTTTTTTGGAAGCTTGGAAACCCCTTTCAATGAAAGTGATTCTCGCAAGTCTCTGCTTAGGGCTATTTCAATAGGACACAAACCATAGCGATAGAACTTGGAACTACATTATTGTGAAAAGTTTCAAGGAGCTAGCAGAACCCGTGTTTGATTTAGAGTTCCAAATACATGTATCCATATATGAGAAAACAGAGTGCAACCTAAACATGAAAACGGTTACTGCAAAGGAACGGTTTAACCTAGAAGACGAAATTTGGTGAGCCTAGTGGGATTGGTGTACTGATCATTACCTGCCAGTATCAAGATTGGGTGAAAAAATGTTTGCTGAGATTTCAGGAAACTCGTAGTTTTTTGGAAGCCTGGCAACCCATTTCAATGAAAGTGATTCTCGTCAGTCTCTGCTTGGGGCTACTTCAATAGGATACAAACCATAGCGATAGAACTTGGAACTAATTTATTGTGCCAAGTTTCAAAGAACTTGCACAAACCCTGTTCGATTTAGAGTTCCAAATACATGGATTCATATAGGAGAAAACAGAGTGAAACGTAAACATGAAAACGGTTACTGCAAAGGAACGGTTTAATCTAGAAGAACGAAATTTGGTGAGCCTAGTGGGACTGTTGTATTGATCTTTCCCTGCAAGTATCATCAAGATTGGGTGAAGAAATGTTTGCTGAGATTTAAGGAAACAAGTAGTTTTTTGGAAGCTTGGCAACCCCTTTCAATGAAAGTGATTCTCGTCAGTCTCTGCTTGGGGCTACTTCAATAGGACACAAACCATAGCGATAGAACTTGGAACTACATTATTGTGCCAAGTTTCAAAGAGCTAGCACAAACCGTGTTTGATTTAGAGTTCCAACTACATGAATCCATATAGGAGAAAACAGAGTGAAACCTAAACATGAAAACGTTTACTGCAAAGGTACGGTTTAACCTAGAAGAACGAAATTTGGTGATCCAAGTGGGATTGGTGTACTGATCATTACCTGCAAGTACCATCAAGATTGGGTGAAAAAATGTTTGCTGAGATTTCAGGAAACTCGTAGTTTTTTGGAAGCTTGGCAACCCCTTTCAATGAAAGTGATTCTCGTCAGTCTCTGCTTGGGGCTACTTCAATAGGACACAAACCATAGCGCTACAACTTGGAACTACATTATTGTGCGAAGTTCCAAATAGCTAGCACAAACCGTGTTTGATTTAGAGTTCCAATTACAGGTATCCATATAGGAGAAAACAGAGTGAAACCTAAACATGAAAACGGTTACTGCAAAGGAACGGTTTAACCTAGAAGAACGAAATTTGGTGAGCCAAGTGGGATTGGTGTACTCATCATTACGTGCCAGTATCATCAAGATTGGGTGAAAAATGTTGCTGAAGATTTCAGGAAACTCTTAGTTTTTTGGAAGCTTGGCAACCCCTTTCAATGAAAGTGAATTCCGTCAGTCTCTGCTTGGGGCTACTTCAATAGGACACAATCCTTAGCTAAGAACTTGGAACTACATTATTGTGCGAAGTTTCAAAGAGCTAGCACAAACTGTGTTTGATTTAGAGTTCCAAATGCATGTATCCATATAGGAGAAACAGAGTGAAACCTAAACATGAAAATCGGTTACTGCAAAGGAACGGTTTAACCTAGAAGAACGAAATCTGGTGAGCCAAGTGGGACTGGTGTACTCATCATTACGTGACAGTATCATCAAGATTGGGTGAAAAAATGTTTGCTGATATTTCAGGAAACTCGTAGTTTTTTGGAAGCTTGGCAACCCTTTCAATGGAAGTGATTCTCGTCAGTCTCTGCTTGGTGCTACTTCAATAGGACACAAACCATAGCGATGGAACTTGGAACTACATTATTGTGCCAAGTTTCAAGAGGTAGCACAAACCGTGTTTGATTTAGATTTCCAACTACAGGTATCCACATAGGAAGAAAACAGAGTGAAACCTAAACATGAAAACGGTTACTGCAAAGGAACGGTTTAACCTAGAAGAACGAAATTTGGTGAGCCAAGTGGGACTGGTGTACTGATAATATCCTGCAAGTATCATGAAGATTCGGAAGAAAAATGTTTGCTGAGATTTCAGTAACTCGTAGTATTTTGGAAGCTTGGCAACCACTTTCAATGAAAGTGATTCTCGTCAGTCTCTGCTTGGTGCTACTTCAATAGGACACAAACCATAGCGATAGAACTTGGAACTACATTATTGTGCCAAGTTTCAAAGAGCTAGTAGAAACTGTGTTGATTTAGAGTTCCAAATGCATGTATCCATATAGGAGAAAACAGAGTGATACCTAAATATGAAAACGGTTACTGCAAAGGAAACTGTTTAACCTAGAAGAACGAAATTTGGTGAGCCAAGTGGGACTGTTGTACTGGTCATTCCCTGCAAGTATCATCAAGATTGGTTGAAAAAATGTTTCCTGATATTTCAGGAAACTCGTAGTTTTTTGGAATTTTGGCAACCCCTTTCAATGAAAGTGATTCTCCACAGTTTCTGCTTGGGGCTACTTCAATAGGACACAAACCATAGCGTTAGAACTTGGAACTACATTATTGTGCCAAGTTTCAAAGAGCTAGCACAAACCGTGTTTGATTTAGAGTTCCAAACACATGTATCCATATAGGAGAAATCAGAGTGAAACCTAAAAATGAAAACGATTACTGCAAAGGAACGGTTTAACCTAGAAGAACGAAATTTGGTGAGCCAAGTGGGATTGGTGTAATGATCATTACCTGCAAGTATCATCGCGATTGGGTGAAAAAATGTTTGCTGAGGTTTCAGGAAATCATAGATTTTTGGAAGCTTGGCAACCCCTTTCAATGTAAGTGATTCTTGTCAGTCTCTGCTTGGGGCTACTTCAATAGGACACAAACCATAGTGATAGAACTTGGAACTACATTATTGTGCCAAATTTCAAAGAGCTAGCACAAACCGTGTTTGATTTAGAGTTCCAACTACATGTATCCATACGGAGAAAACAGAAGTGAAACGGAAACATGAAAACGGTTACTGCAAAGGAAATGCTTAACCTAGAAGAACGAAATTTGGTGAACCAAGTGGGATTGGTGTACTCATCGTACCATGCCAGTATCATCAAGATTGGGTGAAAAATGTTTGCTCCGATTTCAGGAAATCATAGATTTTTGGAATCTTGGCAACCCCTTTCAATGAAAGTGATTCTCGTCAGTCTCTGCTTGGGGCTACGTCAATAGGACACAAACCATAGCGATAGAACTTGGAACTACATTATTGTGCCAAGTTTCAAAGAGCTAGCACAAACTGTGTTTGATTTAGAGTTCCAACTACATGTATCCATATAGGAGAAAACAGAGTGCAACCTAAAAATGAAAACGGTTACTACAAAAGGAACGGTTAACCTAGAAGAACGAAATTTGGTGAGCCAAGTGGGATTGGTGTAATGATCATTACCTGCAAGTATCATCACGATTGGGTGAAAAAATGTTTGCTGAGATTTCAGGAAATCATAGATTATTGGAAGCTTGGCAACCCTTTCAATGAAAGTGATTCTCGTCAGTCTCTGCTTGGGGCTACTTCAATAGGACACAAACCATAGTGATAGAACTTGGAACTACATTATTGTGCCAAGTTTCAAAGAGCTAGCACAAACCGTGTTTGATTTAGAGTTCCAACTACATGTATCCATATAGGAGAAAACAGAGTGAAACTGAAACATGAAAACGGTTACTGCAAAGGAAAGGTTTAACCTAGAAGAACGAAATTTGGTGAGCCAAGTGGGATTGGTGCACTCATCATTATATGAAAGTATCATCAAGATTGGGGTGAAAAATGTTGCTGAGATTTCAGGAAACTCTTAGTTTTTTGGAAGCTTGGCAACCCCTTTCAATGAAAGTCATTCTCGTCAGTCTCTGCTTGGGGCTACTTCAAAAGGACACAAACCATAGCGATAGAACTTGGAACTACATTATTGTGCCAAGTTTCAAAGAGCTAGCACAAACCGTGTTTGATTTAGAGTTCCAACTACATGTATCCATACGGAGAAAACAGAGTGAAACGGAAACATGAAAACGGTTACTGCAAAGGAAATGCTTAACCTAGAAGAACGAATTTGGTGAACCAAGTGGGATTGGGTGTACTCATCGTACCATGCCAGTATCATCAAGATTGGGTGAAAAAATGTTTGCTCCGA
>NW_027553054.1:0-47719 GCF_045843805.1 Urocitellus parryii
TGAAAGTGATTCTCGTCAGTCACCTGCTTTTGCTACTTCAATAGCACACAACAATAGCGATAGAACTTGGAACTACATTATTGTGCCAAGTTTCAAAGAGCTAGCACAAAGTGTGTTTGATTTAGAGTTCCAACTACATGTATCCACATATGAGAAAACAGAGTGAAACCTAAACATGAAAACGGTTACTCCAAAGGAACGGTTTAACCTAGAAGAACGAAATTTTGGTGAGCCACGTGGGATTGGTGTACTGATCATTAAATGGAAGTATCATCAAGACTGGGTGAAAAAATGTTTGCTGTGATTTCAGGAAACTCGCAGTTTTTTTGGAAGCCTGGAAACCCCTTTCAATGAAAGTGATTCTCATCAGTCTCTGCTTGGGGCTACTTCAATAGCACACAAACCATCGCGATAGAACTTGGAACTACATTATTGTGCCAAATTTCAAAGAGCTAGCACAAACCGTGTTTGATTTACAGTTCCAACTACATGTATCCATATAGGAGAAAACAGAGTGAAACCTAAACATGAAAAACGGTTACTGCAAAGGAACGGTTTAACCTAGAAAAACGAAATTTAGTGAGCCAAGTGAGATTCGCGAACTGATCACTACCTGCAAGTATCATCAAGATTGGGTGAAAAAATGTTTGCTGAGATTTCAGGAAACTCGCAGTTTTTTGGAAGCTTGGCAACCCCTTTGAATGAAAGGGATTCTCGTCAGTCTCTGCTTTTGCTACTTCAATAGCACACAAACCATAGCGATAGAATTTAGAACTACATTATTGTGCCAAGTTTCAAAGAGCTAGCACAAACCGTGTTTGATTTAGAGTTCCAACTACATGTATCCATATAGGAGAAAACAGAGTGAAGCCTAAACATGAAAATGGTTACTGCAAAGGAACGGTTTAACCTAGAAGAACGAAATTTGCTGAGCCAAGTGGGATTGGTGTCCTGATCATTAAATGGAAGTATCATCAAGACTGGGTGAAAAAATGTTTGCTGTGATTTCAGGAAAATCGCAGTTTTCTGGAAGCCGGGAAACCCCTTTCAATGAAAGTGATTCTCGTCAGTCTCTGCTTGGGGCTACTTCAATAGCACACAAACCATAGAGATAGAACTTGGAACTACATTATTGTGCCAAGTTTCAAAAGAGCTAGCACAAACCGTGTTTTCTTTAGAGTTCCAACTACATGTATCCATATAGGAGAAAACAGAGTGAAACGTAAACATGAAAACGGTTACTGCAAAGGTACGGTTTAACCTAGAAGAACGAAATTTAGTGAGCCAAGTGGATTGGTGTACTGATCATTAAATGGAAGTATCATCAAGACTGGGTGAAAAAATGTTTGCTGAGATTTCAGGAAACTCGCAGTTTTTTGGAAGCCTGGCAACCCCTTTCTGTGAAAGGGATTCTCGTCAGTCTCTACTTGGGGCTACTTCAATAGCACACAAACCATAGAGATAGAACTTGGAACTACATTATTGTGCCAAGTTTCAAAGAGCTAGCACAAACCGTGTTTGATTTAGAGTTCCAACTACATGTATCCATATAGGAGAAAACAGAGTGAAACCTAAACATGAAAACTGTTACTGCAAAGGAGTGCTTTAACCTAGAAAACGAAATTTGGTGAGCCAAGTGGGATTGGTGTACTGATCATTAAATGGAAGTATCATCAATACTGCGTGAAAAAATGTTTGCTGTGATATCAGGAAAATCGCAGTTTTCTAAAAGCCGGGAAACCCATTTCTATGAAAGTGATTCTCGTCAGTCACTGCTTTTTGCTACTTCAATAGCACACAAACAATAGCGATAGAACTTGGAACTACATTATTGTGCCAAGTTTCAAACAGCTAGCACAAACCGTGTTTGATTTAGAGTTCCAACTACATGTATCCATATAGGAGAAAACAGAGTGAAACCTAAACATGAAAACGGTTACTGCAATGGAATGGTTTAACCTAGAAGAACGAAATTTGGTGAGCCAAGTGGGATTGGTGTACTGATCATTAAATGGAAGTATCATCAAGACTGGGTGAAAAAATATTTGCTGTGATTTCAGGAAACTCGCAGTTTTCTGGAAGCCTGGAAACCCCTTTCAATGAAAGTGATTCTCGTGAGTCTCTGCTTGGGGCTACTTCAATAGCACACAAACCATAGCGATAGAACTTGGAACTACATTATTGTGCCAAGTTTCAAAGACCTAGCACAAACTGTGTTTGATTTAGAGTTCCAACTACATGTATCCACATATGAGAAAACAGAGTGAAACCTAAACATGAAAATGGTTACTCCAAAGGAACGGTTTAACCTAGAAGAACGAAATTTGGTGAGCCAAGTGGGATTGATGTACTGATCATTAAATGGAAGTATCATCAAGACTGGGTGAAAAAATGTTTGCTGTGATTTCAGGAAACTCGCAGTTTTTTGGAAGCCTGGAAACCCCTTTCAATGAAAGTGATTCTCGTCAGTCTCTGCTTGGGGCTACTTCAATAGCACACAAACCATCGCGATAGAACTTGGAACTACATTATTGTGCCAAGTTTCAAAGAGCTAGCACAAACCGTGTTTGATTTACAGTTCCAACTACATGTATCCATATAGGAGAAAACAGAGTGAAACCTAAACATGAAAACGGTTACTGCAAAGGAACGGTTTAACCTAGAAGAACGAAAATTTAGTGAGCCAAGTGAGATTCGCGTACTGATCACTACCTGCAAGTATCATCAAGATTGGGTGAAAAAAATGTTTGCTGAGATTTCAGGAAACTCGCTGTTTTTTGGAAGCTTGGCAACCTCTTTGAATGAAAGGGATTCTCCTCAGTCTCTGCTTGGGGCTACTTCAATAGCACACAAACCATAGCGATAGAACTTTGAACTACATTATTGTGCCAAGTTTCAAAGAGCTAGCACAAACCGTGTTTGATTTAGAGTTCCAACTACATGTATCCATATAGGAGAAAACAGAGTGAAACCTAAACATGAAAACGGTTACTGCAAAGGAACGGTTTAACCTAGAAGAACGAAATTTGCTGAGCCAAGTGGGATTGGTGTCCTGATCATTAATGGAAGTATCATCAAGACTGGGTGAAAAAATGTTTGCTGTGATTTCAGGAAAATCGCAGTTTTCTGGAAGCCGGGAAACCCCTTTCAATGAAAGGGATTCTCGTCAGTCTCTGCTTGGGGCTACTTCAATAGCACACAAACAATAGCGATAGAACTTGGAACTATATTATTGTGCCAAGTTTCAAAGAGCTAGCACAAACCGTGTTTGATTTAGAGTTCCAACTACATGTATCCATATAGGAGAAAACAGAGTGAAACCCAAACATGAAAACGGTTACTGCAATGGAATGGTTTAACCTAGAACAACGAAATTTGGTGAGCCAAGTGGGATTGGTGTACTGATCATTAAATGGAAGTATCATCAATACTGGGTGAAAAAAAGTTTGCTGTGATTTCAGGAAACTCGCAGTTTTCTGGAAGCCTGGAAACCCCTTTCAATGAAAGTGATCTCGTCAGTCTCTGCTTGGGGCTACTTCAATAGCACACAAACCATAGCGATAGAACTTGGAACTACATTATTGTGCCAAGTTTCAAAGAGCTAGCACAAACCATGTTTGATTTAGAGTTCCAACTACATGTATCCATATAGGAGAAAACAGAGTGAAACCTAACATGAAAACGGTTACTGCAATGGAATGGTTTAACCTAGAAGAATGAAATTCGGTGAGCCAAGTGGGATTGGTGTCCTGATCATTAAATGGAAGTATCATCAAGACTGGGTGAAAAAATATTTGCTGTGATTTCAGGAAGCTCGCAGTTTTCTGGAAGCCTGGAAACCCCCTTTCAATGAAAGTGATTTTCGTCAGTCTCTGCTTGGGGCTACTTCAATAGCACACAAACCATAGCGATAGAACTTGGAACTACATTATTGTGCCAAGTTTCAAAGACCTAGCACAAACCGTGTTTGATTTAGAGTTCCAACTACATGTATCCATATAGGAGAAAACAGAGTGAAACCTAAACATGTAAACGGTTACTGCAAAGGAACGGTTTAACCTAGAAGAACGAAATTTAGTGAGCCAAGTGAGATTCGTGTACTGATCACTACCTGCAAGTATCATCAAGATTGGGTGAAAAAGTGTTTGCTGAGATTTCAGGAAACTCGTAGTTTCTTGATAGGCTGGCAAACCCTTTCTATGAAATGGATTCTCGTCAGTCTCTGCTTGAGGCTACTTCAATAGCACACAAACCATAGCGATAGAACTTGGAACTACATTATTGTGCCAAGTTTCAAAGAGCTAGCACAAACCGTGATTGATTTAGAGTTCCCAACTACATGTATCCATATAGGAGAAAACAGAGTGAAACCTAAACATGAAAACGGTTACTGCAAAGGAACGGTTTAACCTAGAAGAACGAAATTTAGTGAGCCAAGTGAGATACGTGTACTGATCACTACCTGCAAGTATTATCAAGATTGTGTGAAAAAAATGTTTGCTGAGATTTCAGGAAACTCTTAGTTTTTTGGAAGCTTGGCAACCCCTTTGATTGAGAGGGATTCTCGTCTGTCTCTGCTTGGGGCTACTTCAATAGCACACAAACCATAGCGATAGAACTTGGAACTACATTATTGTGCCAAGTTTCAAAGAGCTAGCACAAACCGTGTTTGATTTAGAGTTCCAACTACATGTATCCATATAGCAGAAAACAGAGTGAAACCTAAACATGAAAACGGTTACTGCAAAGGAACGGTTTAACCTAGAAGAACTAAATTTGGTGAGCCAAGTGAGATTCGTGTACTGATCACTACCTGCAAGTATCATCAAGATTGGGTGAAAAAATGTTTGCTGAGATTTCAGGAAACTCGTAGTTTTTTGGAAGCTTGGCAACCCTTTCAATGAAAGGGATTATCGTCAGTCTCTGCTTGGGGCTACTTCAAAAGCACAAAAACCATAGCGATAGAACTTGGAACTACATTATTGTGCCAAGTTTCAAAGAGCTAGCACAAACCGTGTTTGATTTAGAGTTCCAACTACATGTATCCATATAGGAGAAAACAGAGTGAAACCTAAACATGAAAACGGTTACTGCAAAGGAACGGTTTAACCTAGAAGAACGAAATTTGGTGAGCCAAGTGGGATTGGTGTACTGATCATTAAATGGAAGTATCATCAAGACTGGGTGAAAAAATGTTTGCTGATTTCAGGAAAATCACAGTTTTCTGGAAGCCGGGAAACCCCTTTGAATGAAAGGGATTCTCGACAGTCTCTGCTTTTGCTACTTCAATAGCACACAAACCATAGCGATAGAACTTGGAACTACATCATTGTGCCAAGTTTCAAAGAGCTAGCACAAACCATGTTTTCTTTAGAGTTCCAAATACATGTATCCATATAGGAGAAAACAGAGTGAAATGTAAACATGAAAACGGTTACTGCAAAGGAACGGTTTAACCTAGAAGAACGAAATTTGGTGAGCCAAGTGGGATTGGGGTACTGATCATTAAATGGAAGTATCATCAAGACTGGGTGAAAAATGTTTGCTGTGATTTCAGGAAACTCGCAGTTTTCTGGAAGCCTGGAAACCCCTTTCAATGAAAGTGATTCTCGTCAGTCTCTGCTTGGGGCTACTTCAATAGCACACAAACCATAGCGATAGAACTTGGAACTACATTATTGTGCCAAGTTTCAAAGAGCTAGCACAAACCGTGTTTGATTTAGAGTTCCAACTACATGTATCCATATAGGAGAAAACAGAGTGAAACCTAAACATGAAAACGGTTACTGCAAAGGAACGGTTTAACCTAGAAGAACGAAATTTAGTGAGCCAAGTGAGATTCGTGTACTGATCACTACCTGCAAGTATCATCAAGATTGGGTGAAAAAATGTTTGCTGAGATATCAGGAAACTCGTAGTTTTTTGGAAGCCTGGAAACCCCTTTGAATGAAAGGGATTCTCGTCAGCCTCTGCTTGGGGCTACTTCAATAGCACACAAACCATAGCGATAGAACTTGGAACTACATTATTGTGCCAAGTTTCAAAGAGCTAGCACAAACCGTGTTTGATTTAGAGTTCCAACTACATGTATCCATATAGGAGAAAACA
The DNA here is from genome assembly GCF_045843805.1 of Urocitellus parryii. Taxonomy (NCBI): domain Eukaryota; kingdom Metazoa; phylum Chordata; class Mammalia; order Rodentia; family Sciuridae; genus Urocitellus; species Urocitellus parryii. Next base: position 6,109 of record NW_027553054.1, read on the forward strand.
GAGTGAAACCTAAACATGAAAACGGTTACTGCAAAGGAACGGTTTAACCTAGAAGAACGAAATTTGCTGAGCCAAGTGGGATTGGTGTCCTGATCATTAAATGGAAGTATCATCAAGACTGGGTGAAAAAATGTTTGCTGTGATTTCAGGAAAATCGCAGTTTTCTGGAAGCCGGGAAACCCCTTTCAATGAAAGTGATTCTCGTCAGTCTCTGCTTGGGGCTACTTCAATAGCACACAAACAATAGCGATAGAACTTGGAACTACATTATTGTGCCAAGTTTCAAAGAGCTAGCACAAACCGTGTTTGATTTAGAGTTCCAACTACATGTATCCATATAGGAGAAAACAGAGTGAAACCTAAACATGAAAACGGTTACTGCAAAGGAACGGTTTAACCTAGAAGAACGAAATTTAGTGAGCCAAGTGACATTCGTGTACTGATCACTACCTTCAAGTATCATCAAGATTGTGTGAAAAAAATGTTTGCTGATATTTCAGGAAACTCTTAGTTTTTTGGAAGCTTCGCAACCCCTTTGAATGAAAGGGATTCTCGTCAGTCTCTGCTTGGGGCTACTTCAATAGCACACAAACCATAGCGATAGAACTTGGAACTACATTATTGTGCCAAGTTTCAAAGAGCTAGCACAAACCGTGTTTTCTTTAGAGTTCCAACTACATGTATCCATATAGGAGAAAACAGAGTGAAACCTAAACATGAAAACGGTTACTGCAAAGGTAAGGTTTAACCTACAAGAACGAAATTTGGTGAGCCAAGTGGGATTGGTGTACTGATCATTAAATGGAAGTATCATCAAACTGGGTGAAAAAATGTTTGCTGAGATTTCAGGAAACTCGTAGTATTTTGGAAGCTTTGCAACGCCTTTCAATGAACGGGATTCTCGTCAGTCTCTGCTTGGGGCTACTTCAATAGCACACAAACCATAGCGATAGAACTTGGAACTACATTATTGTGCCAAGTTTCAAAGAGCTAGCACAAACCGTGTTTGATTTAGAGTTCCAACTACATGTATCCATATAGGAGAAAACAGAGTGAAACCTAAACATGAAAAACGGTTACTGCAAAGGAACGGTTTAACCTAGAAGAACGAAATTTGGTGAGCCAAGTGGGATTGGTGTACTGATCATTAAATGGAAGTATCATCAAGACTGGGTGAAAAAATGTTTGCTGAGATTTCAGGAAACTCGCAGTTTTTTTGGAAGCCTGGCAACCCCTTTCTGTGAAAGGGATTCTCGTCAGTCTCTGCTTGGGGCTACTTCAATAGCACACAAACCATAGCGATAGAACTTGGAACTACATTATTGTGCCAAGTTTCAAAGAGCTAGCACAAACCGTGTTTGATTTAGAGTTCCAACTACATGTATCCATATAGGAGAAAACAGAGTGAAACCTAAACATGAAAACGGTTACTGCAAAGGAACGGTTTAACCTAGAAGAACGAAATTTGGTGAGCCAAGTGAGATTCGTGTACTGATCACTACCTGCAAGTATCATCAAGATTGGGTGAAAAAATGTTTGCTGTGATTTCAGGAAACTCGCATTTTTTGGAAGCTTGGCAACCCCTTTCAATGAAAGGGATTCTCGTCAGTCTCTGCTTGGGGCTACTTCAATAGCACACAAACCATCGCGATAGAACTTGGAACTACATTATTGTGCCAAGTTTCAAAGAGCTAGCACAAACCGTGTTTGATTTAGAGTTCCAACTACATGTATCCATATAGGAGACAACAGAGTGAAACCTAAAACATGAAAACGGTTACTGCAAAGAAACGGTTTAACCTAGAAGAACGAAATTTAGTGAGCCAAGTGACATTCATGTAGTGATCACTACCTTCAAGTATCATCAAGATTGTGTGAAAAAATGTTTGCTGAGATTTCAGGAAACTCGTAGTTTTTTGGAAGCTTGGCAACCCCTTTCAATGAAAGGGAATCTCGTCAGTCTCTGCTTGGGGCTACTTCAATAGCACACAAACCATAGCGATAGAACTTGGAACTACATTACTGTGCCAAGTTTCAAAGAGCTAGCACAAACAGTGTTTGATTTAGAGTTCCAACTACATGTATCCATATAGGAGAAAACAGAGTGAAACCTAAACATGAAAACGGTTACTGCAAAGAACGGTTTAACCTAGAAGAACGAAATTTGGTGAGCCAAGTGGGATTGGTGTACTGATCATTAAATGGAAGTATCATCAAGATTGGGTGAAAAAATGTTTGCTGAGATTTCACGAAACTCGTAGTTTTTTGGAAGCTTGGCAACCCCTTTCAATGAAAGGGATTCTCGTCAGTCTCTGCTTGGGGCTACTTCAATAGCACACAAACCATAGCGATAGAACTTGGAACTACATTATTGTGCCAAGTTTCAAAGAGCTAGCACAAACCGTGATTGATTTAGAGTTCCAACTACATGTATCCATATAGGAGAAAACAGAGTGAAACCTAAACACGAAAACGGCTTACTGCAAAGGAACGGTTTAACCTAGAAGAACGAAATGTAGTGAGCCAAGTGACATTCGTGTACTGATCACTACCTGCAAGTATTATCAAGATTGTGTGAAAAAAATGTTTGCTGAGATTTCAGGAAACTCTTAGTTTTTTGGAAGCTTGGCAACCCCTTTGAATGAAAGGGATTCTCGTCAGTCTCTGCTTGGGGCTACTTCAATAGCACACAAACCATAGCGATAGAACTTGGAACTACATTATTGTGCCAAGTTTCAAAGAGCTAGCACAAACAGTGTTTGATTTAGAGTTCCAACTACATGTATCCATATAGGAGAAAACAGAGTGAAACCTAAACATGAAAACGGTTACTGCAAAGAACGGTTTAACCTAGAAGAACGAAATTTTGTGAGCCAAGTGGGATTGGTGTACTGATCATTAAATGGAAGTATCATCAAGATTGGGTGAAAAAATGTTTGCTGAGATTTCACGAAACTCGTAGTTTTTTGGAAGCTTGGCAACCCCTTTCAATGAAAGGGATTCTCGTCAGTCTCTGCTTGGGGCTACTTCAATAGCACACAAACCATAGCGATAGAACTTGGAACTACATTATTGTGCCAAGTTTCAAAGAGCTAGCACAAACCGTGATTGATTTAGAGTTCCAACTACATGTATCCATATAGGAGAATACAGAGTGTAACCTAAATATGAAAACGGTTACTGCAAAGGAACGGTTTAACCTAGAAGAACGAAATTTAGTGAGCCAAGTGAGATTCGTGTACTGATCACTACCTGCAAGTATTATCAAGATTGTGTGAAAAAAATGTTTGCTGAGATTTCAGGAAACTCTTAGTTTTTTGGAAGCTTGGTAACCCCTTTGAATGAAAGGGATTCTCGTCAGTCTCTGCTTGGGGCTACTTCAATAGCACACAAACCATAGCGATAGAACTTGGAACTACATTGTTGTGCCAAGTTTCAAAGAGCTAGCACAAACCGTGTTTGATTTAGAGTTCCAACTACATGTATCCATATAGGAGAAAACAGAGTGAAACCTAAACATGAAAACGGTTACTGCAATGGAATGGTTTAACCTAGAAAAACGAAATTTGGTGAGCCAAGTGGGATTGGTGTACTGATCATTAAATGGAAGTATCATCAAGACTGGGTGAAAAAATGTTTGCTGTGATTTCAGGAAACTCGCAGTTTTCTGGAAGCCTGGAAACCCCTTTCCATGAAAGTGATTCTCGTCAGTCTCTGCTTGGGGCTACTTCAATAGCACACAAACCATAGCGATAGAACTTGGAACTACATTATTGTGCCAAGTTTCAGGAGCTAGCACAAACCGTGATTGATTTAGAGTTCCAACTACATGTATCCATATAGGAGAAAACAGAGTGATACCTAAACATGAAAACGGTTACTGCAAAGGAACGGTTTAACCTAGAAGAACGAAATTTAGTGAGCCAAGTGAGATTCGTGTACTGATCACTACCTGCAAGTATCATCAAGATTGGGTGAAAAAATGTTTGCTGAGATTTCAGGAAACTCGCAGTTTTTTGAAGCTTGGCAACCCCTTTCAATGAAAGGGATTCTCGTCAGTCTCTGCTTGGGGCTACTTCAATAGCACACAAACAATAGCGATAGAACTTGGAACTACATTATTGTGCCAAGTTTCAAAGAGCTAGCACAAACCGTGTTTGATTTAGAGTTCCAACTACATGTATCCATATAGGAGAAAACAGAGTGAAACCTAAACATGAAAACGGTTACTGCAAAGGAACGGTTTAACCTAGAAGAACGAAATTTAGTGAGCCAAGTGACATTCGTGTACTGATCACTACCTTCAAGTATCATCAAGATTGTGTGAAAAAAATGTTTGCTGAGATTTCAGGAAACTCGTAGTTTTTTGGAAGCTTGGCAACCCCTTTGAATGAAAGGGATTCTCGTCAGTCTCTGCTTGGTGCTACTTCAATAGCACACAAACCATAGCGATAGAACTTGGAACTACATTATTGTGCCAAGTTTCAAAGAGCTAGCACAAACCGTGTTTTCTTTAGAGTTCCAACTACATGTATCCATATAGGAGAAAACAGAGTGAAACGTAAACATGAAAACGGTTACTGCAAAGGTACGGTTTAACCTAGAAGAACGAAATTTGGTGAGCCAAGTGGGATTGGTGTACTGATCATTAAATGGAAGTATCATCAAACTGGGTGAAAAAATGTTTGCTGTGATTTCAGGAAACTCGCAGTTTTCTGGAAGCCTGGAAACCCCTTTGAATGAAAGGGATTCTCGTCAGTCTCTGCTTGGGGCTACTTCAATAGCACACAAACCATAGCGATAGAACTTGGAACTACATTATTGAGCCAAGTTTCAAAGAGCTAGCACAAACCGTGTTTGATTTAGAGTTCCAACTACATGTATCTATATAGGAGAAAACAGAGTGAAACCTAAACATGAAAACGGTTACTGCAAAGGAATGGTTTAACCTAGAAGAACGAAATTTAGTGAGCCAAGTGAGATTCGTGTACTGATCACTACCTGCAAGTATCATCAAGTTGGGTGAAAAAATGTTTGCTGAGATTTCAGGAAACTCGTAGTATTTTTTAAGCTTTGCAACGCCTTTCAATGAACGGGATTCTCGTCAGTCTCTGCTTGGGGCTACTTCAATAGCACACAAACCATCGCGATAGAACTTGGAACTACATTATTGTGCCAAGTTTCAAAGAGCTAGCACAAACCGTGTTTGATTTAGAGTTCCAACTACATGTATCCATATAGGAGAAAACAGAGTGAAACCTAAACATGAAAACGGTTACTGCAAAGGAACGGTTTAACCTACAAGAACGAAATTTGGTGAGCCAAGTGGGATTGGTGTACTGATCATTAAATGGAAGTATCATCAAGACTGGGTGAAAAAATGTTTGCTGAGATTTCAGGAAACTCGCAGTTTTTTTGGAAGCCTGGCAACCCCTTTCTATTAAAGGGATTCTCGTCAGTCTCTGCTTGGGGCTACTTCAATAGCACACAAACCATAGAGATAGAACTGGGAACTACATTATTGTGCCAAGTTTCAAAGAGCTAGCACAAACCGTGTTTGATTTAGAGTTCCAAATACATGTATCCATATAGGAGAAAACAGAGTGAAACCTAAACATGAAAACTGTTACTGCAAAGGAGTGGTTTAACCTAGAAGAACGAAATTTGGTGAGCCAAGTGGGATTGGTGTACTGATCATTAAATGGAAGTATCATCAAGATTGGGTGAAAAAATGTTTGCTGTGATTTCAGGAAACTCGCCGTTTTTTGGAAGCCTGGAAACCCCTTTCAATGAAAGTGATTCTCGTCAGTCTCTGCTTGGGGCTACTTCAATAGCACACAAACCATAGCGATATAACGTGGAACTACATTATTGTGCCAAGTTTCAAAGAGCTAGCACAAACCGTGATTGATTTAGAGTTCCAACTACATGTATCCATATAGGAGAAAACAGAGTGAAACCTAAACATGAAAACGGTTACTGCAAAGAAACGGTTTAACCTAGAAGAACGAAATTTAGTGAGCCAAGTGACATTCGTGTAGTGATCACTACCTTCAAGTATCATCAAGATTGTGTGAAAAAATGTTTGCTGAGATTTCAGGAAACTCGTAGTTTTTTGGAAGCTTGGCAACCCCTTTCAATGAAAGGGATTCTCGTCAGTCTCTGCTTGGGGCTACTTCAATAGCACACAAACCATAGCGATAGAACTTGGAACTACATTACTGTGCCAAGTTTCAAAGAGCTAGCACAAACAGTGTTTGATTTTAGAGTTCCAACTACATGTATCCATATAGGAGAAAACAGAGTGAAACCTAAACATGAAAACGGTTACTGCAAAGAATGGTTTAACCTAGAAGAACGAAATTTGGTGAGCCAAGTGGGATTGGTGTACTGATCATTAAATGGAAGTATCATCAAGATTGGGTGAAAAAATGTTTGCTGAGATTTCACGAAACTCGTAGTTTTTTGGAAGCTTGGCAACCCCTTTCAATGAAAGGGATTCTCGTCAGTCTCTGCTTGGGCTACTTCAATAGCACACAAACCATAGCGATAGAACTTGGAACTACATTATTGTGCCAAGTTTCAAAGAGCTAGCACAACCGTGATTGATTTAGAGTTCCAACTACATGTATCCATATAGGAGAATACAGAGTGAAACCTAAACATGAAAACGATTACTGCAAAGGAACGGTTTAACCTAGAAGAACGAAATTTAGTGAGCCAAGTGAGATTCGTGTACTGATCACTACCTGCAAGTATTATCAAGATTGTGTGAAAAAAGTGTTTGCTGAGATTTCAGGAAACTCTTAGTTTTTTGGAAGCTTGGCAACCCCTTTGAATGAAAGGGATTCTCGTCAGTCTCTGCTTGGGGCTACTTCAATAGCACACAAACCATAGCAATAGAACTTGGAACTACATTGTTGTGCCAAGTTTCAAAGAGCTAGCACAAACCGTGTTTGATTTAGAGTTCCAACTACATGTATCCATATAGGAGAAAACAGAGTGAAACCTAAACATGAAAACGGTTACTGCAAAGGAACGGTTTAACCTAGAAGAACGAAATTTGGTGAGCCAAGTGGGATTGGTGTACTGATCATTAAATGGACGTATCATCAAGACTGGGTGAAAAAATGTTGCTGTGATTTCAGGAAACTCGCAGTTTTCTGGAAGCCTGGAAACCCCTTTCAATGAAAGTGATTCTCCTCAGTCTCTGCTTGGGGCTACTTCAATAGCACACAAACCATAGCGATAGAACGTGGAACTACATTATTGTGCCAAGTTTCAAAGAGCTAGCACAAACCGTGTTTGATTTAGAGTTCCAACTACATGTATCCATATAGGAGAAAACAGAGTGAAACCTAAACACGAAAACGGTTACTGCAAAGGAACGGTTTAACCTAGAAGAACGAAATGTAGTGAGCCAAGTGACATTCGTGTACTGATCACTACCTGCAAGTATTATCAAGATTGTGTGAAAAAAAATGTTTGCTGAGATTTCAGGAAACTCTTAGTTTCTTGGAAGCTTGGCAACCCCTTTGAATGAAAGGGATTCTCGTCAGTGTCTGCTTGGGGCTACTTCAATAGCACACAAACCATAGCGATAGATCTTGGAACTACATTATGGTGCCAAGTTTCAAAGAGCTAGCACAAACCGTGTTTGATTTAGAGTTCCAACTACATGTATCCATATAGGAGAAAACAGAGTGAAACCTAAACATGAAAACGGTTACTGCAAAGGAACGGTTTAACCTAGAAGAACGAAATTTGGTGAGCCAAGTGGGATTGGTGTACTGATCATTAAATGGAAGTATCATCAAGACTGGGTGAAAAAATATTTGCTGTGATTTCAGGAAACTCGCAGTTTTCTGGAAGCCTGGAAACCCCTTTCAATGAAAGTGATTCTCGTCAGTCTCTGCTTGGGGCTACTTCAATAGCACACAAACCATAGCGATAGAACTTGGAACTACATTATTGTGCCAAGTTTCAAAGACCTAGCACAAACTGTGTTTGATTTAGAGTTCCAAACTACATGTATCCACATTTGAGAAAACAGAGTGAAACCTAAATATGAAAATGGTTACTCCAAAGGAACGGTTTAACCTAGAAGAACGAAATTTGGTGAGCCAAGTGGGATTGGTGTACTGATCATTAAATGGAAGTATCATCAAGACTGGGTGAAAAAATGTTTGCTGTGATTTCAGGAAACTCGCAGTTTTTTGGAAGCCTGGAAACCCCTTTCAATGAAAGTGATCCTCGTCAGTCTCTGCTTGGGGCTACTTCAATAGCACACAAACCATCGCGATAGAACTTGGAACTACATTATTGTGCCAAGTTTCAAAGAGCTAGCACAAACCGTGTTTGATTTAGAGTTCCAACTACATGTATCCATATAGGAGAAAACAGAGTGAAACCTAAACATGAAAACGGTTACTGCAAAGGAACGGTTTAACCTAGAAGAACGAAATTTGCTGAGCCAAGTGGGATTGGTGTCCTGATCATTAAATGGAAGTATCATCAAGACTGGGTGAAAAAATGTTTGCTGTGATTTCAGGAAAATCGCAGTTTTCTGGAAGCCGGGAAACCCCTTTCAATGAAAGGGATTCTCGTCAGTCTCTGCTTGGGGCTACTTCAATAGCACACAAACAATAGCGATAGAACTTGGAACTACATTATTGTGCCAAGTTTCAAAGAGCTAGCACAAACCGTGTTTGATTTAGAGTTCCAACTACATGTATCCATATAGGAGAAAACAGAGTGAAACCCAAACATGAAAACGGGTACTGCAATGGAATGGTTTAACCTAGAACAACGAAATTTGGTGAGTCAAGTGGGATTGGTGTACTGATCATTAAATGGAAGTATCATCAATACTGGGTGAAAAAAAGTTTGCTGTGATTTCAGGAAACTCGCAGTTTTCTGGAAGCCTGGAAACCCCTTTCAATGAAAGTGATTCTCGTCAGTCTCTGCTTGGGGCTACTTCAATAGCACACAAACCATAGCGATAGAACTTGGAACTACATTATTGTGCCAAGTTTCAAAGAGCTAGCACAAACCATGTTTGATTTAGAGTTCCAACTACATGTATCCATATAGGAGAAAACAGAGTGAAACCTAAACATGAAAACGGTTACTGCAATGGAATGGTTTAACCTAGAAGAATGAAATTCGGTGAGCCAAGTGGGATTGGTGTCCTGATCATTAAATGGAAGTATCATCAAGACTGGGTGAAAAAATATTTGCTGTGATTTCAGGAAGCTCGCAGTTTTCTGGAAGCCTGGAAACCCCTTTCAATGAAAGTGATTTTCGTCAGTCTCTGCTTGGGGCTACTTCAATAGCACACAAACCATAGCGATAGAACTTGGAACTACATTATTGTGCCAAGTTTCAAAGACCTAGCACAAACCGTGTTTGATTTAGAGTTCCAACTACATGTATCCATATAGGAGAAAACAGAGTGAAACCTAAACATGAAAACGGTTACTGCAAAGGAACGGTTTAACCTAGAAGAACGAAATTTAGTGAGCCAAGTGAGATTCGTGTACTGATCACTACCTGCAAGTATCATCAAGATTGGGTGAAAAAGTGTTTGCTGAGATTTCAGGAAACTCGTAGTTTCTTGATAGGCTGGCAAACCCTTTCTATGAAATGGATTCTCGTCAGTCTCTGCTTGAGGCTACTTCAATAGCACACAAACCATAGTGATACAACTTGGAACTACATTATTGTGCCAAGTTTCAAAGAGCTAGCACAAACCGTGATTGATTTAGAGTTCCAACTACATGTATCCATATAGGAGAAAACAGAGTGAAACCTAAACATGAAAACGGTTACTGCAAAGGAACGGTTTAACCTAGAAGAACGAAATTTAGTGAGCCAAGTGAGATACGTGTACTGATCACTACCTGCAAGTATTATCAAGATTGTGTGAAAAAAATGTTTGCTGAGATTTCAGGAAACTCTTAGTTTTTTGGAAGCTTGGCAACCCCTTTGATTGAGAGGGATTCTCGTCTGTCTCTGCTTGGGGCTACTTCAATAGCACACAAACCATAGCGATAGAACTTGGAACTACATTATTGTGCCAAGTTTCAAAGAGCTAGCACAAACCGTGTTTGATTTAGAGTTCCAACTACATGTATCCATATAGCAGAAAACAGAGTGAAACCTAAATATGAAAACGGTTACTGCAAAGGAACGGTTTAACCTAGAAGAACTAAATTTGGTGAGCCAAGTGAGATTCGTGTACTGATCACTACCTGCAAGTATCATCAAGATTGGGTCAAAAAATGTTTGCTGAGATTTCAGGAAACTCGTAGTTTTTTGGAAGCTTGGCAACCCCTTTCAATGAAAGGGATTATCGTCAGTCTCTGCTTGGGGCTACTTCAAAAGCACACAAACCATAGCGATAGAACTTGGAACTACATTATTGTGCCAAGTTTCAAAGAGCTAGCACAAACCGTGTTTGATTTAGAGTTCCAACTACATGTATCCATATAGGAGAAAACAGAGTGAAACCTAAACATAAAAACGGTTACTGCAAAGGAACGGTTTAACCTAGAAGAACGAAATTTGGTGAGCCAAGTGGGATTGGTGTACTGATCATTAAATGGAAGTATCATCAAGACTGGGTGAAAAAATGTTTGCTGATTTCAGGAAAATCACAGTTTTCTGGAAGCCGGGAAACCCCTTTGAATGAAAGGGATTCTCGACAGTCTCTGCTTTTGCTACTTCAATAGCACACAAACCATAGCGATAGAACTTGGAACTACATCATTGTGCCAAGTTTCAAAGAGCTAGCACAAACCATGTTTTCTTTAGAGTTCCAAATACATGTATCCATATAGGAGAAAACAGAGTGAAATGTAAACATGAAAACGGTTACTGCAAAGGAACGATTTAACCTAGAAGAACGAAATTTGGTGAGCCAAGTGGGATTGGGGTACTGATCATTAAATGGAAGTATCATCAAGACTGGGTGAAAAAATGTTTGCTGTGATTTCAGGAAACTCGCAGTTTTCTGGAAGCCTGGAAACCCCTTTCAATGAAAGTGATTCTCGTCAGTCTCTGCTTGGGGCTACTTCAATAGCACACAAACCATAGCGATAGAACTTGGAACTACATTATTGTGCCAAGTTTCAAAGAGCTAGCACAAACCGTGTTTGATTTAGAGTTCCAACTACATGTATCCATATAGGAGAAAACAGAGTGAAACCTAAACATGAAAACGGTTACTGCAAAGGAACGGTTTAACCTAGAAGAACGAAATTTAGTGAGCCAAGTGACATTCGGGTACTGATCACTACCTTCAAGTATCATCAAGATTGTGTGAAAAAATGTTTGCTGAGATTTCAGGAAACTCTTAGTTTTTTGGAAGCTTGGCAACCCCTTTGAATGAAAGGGATTCTCGTCAGTCTCTGCTTGGGGCTACTTCAATAGCACACAAACCATAGCGATAGAACTTTGAACTACATTATTGTGCCAAGTTTCAAAGAGCTAGCACAAACCGTGTTTTCTTTAGAGTTCCAACTACATGTATCCATATAGGAGAAAACAGAGTGAAACCTAAACATGAAAACGGTTACTGCAAAGGTAAGGTTTAACCTACAAGAACGAAATTTGGTGAGCCAAGTGGGATTGGTGTACTGATCATTAAATGGAAGTATCATCAAACTGGGTGAAAAAATGTTTGCTGTGATTTCAGGAAACTCGCAGTTTTCTGGAAGCCTGGAAACCCCTTTCAATAAAAGTGATTCTCGTCAGTCTCTGCTTGGGGCTACTTCAATAGCACACAAACCATAGCGATAGAACTTGGAACTACATTATTGTGCCAAGTTTCAAAGAGCTAGCACAAACCGTGTTTGATTTAGAGTTCCAACTACATGTATCTATATAGGAGAAAACAGAGTGAAACCTAAACATGAAAACGGTTACTGCAAAGGAATGGTTTAACCTAGAAGAACGAAATTTAGTGAGCCAAGTGAGATTCGTGTACTGATCACTACCTGCAAGTATCATCAAGATTGGGTGAAAAAATGTTTGCTGAGATTTCAGGAAACTCGTAGTATTTTGGAAGCTTTGCAACGCCTTTCAATGAACGGGATTCTCGTCAGTCTCTGCTTGGGGCTACTTCAATAGCACACAAACCATAGCGATAGAACTTGGAACTACATTATTGTGCCAAGTTTCAAAGAGCTAGCACAAACCGTGTTTGATTTAGAGTTCCAACTACATGTATCCATATAGGAGAAAACAGAGTGAAACCTAAACATGAAAACGGTTACTGCAAAGGAACGGTTTAACCTAGAAGAACGAAATTTGGTGAGCCAAGTGGGATTGGTGTACTGATCATTAAATGGAAGTATCATCAAGACTGGGTGAAAAAATGTTTGCTGAGATTTCAGGAAACTCGCAGTTTTTTTGGAAGCCTGGCAACCCCTTTCTGTGAAAGGGATTCTCGTCAGTCTCTGCTTGGGGCTACTTCAATAGCACACAAACCATAGAGATAGAACTTGGAACTACATTATTGTGCCAAGTTTCAAAGAGCTAGCACAAACCGTGTTTGATTTAGAGTTCCAACTACATGTATCCATATAGGAGAAAACAGAGTGAAACCTAAACATGAAAACTGTTACTGCAAAGGAGTGCTTTAACCTAGAAGAACGAAATTTGGTGAGCCAAGTGGGATTGGTGTACTGATCATTAAATGGAAGTATCATCAATACTGCGTGAAAAAATATTTGCTGTGATTTCAGGAAAATCGCAGTTTTCTAAAAGCCGGGAAACCCATTTCTATGAAAGTGATGCTCGTCAGTCACTGCTTTTGCTACTTCAATAGCACACAAACAATAGCGATAGAACTTGGAACTACATTATTGTGCCAAGTTTCAAAGAGCTAGCACAAACCGTGTTTGATTTAGAGTTCCAACTACATGTATCCATATAGGAGAAAACAGAGTGAAACCTAAACATGAAAACGGTTACTGCAATGGAATGGTTTAACCTAGAAGAACGAAATTTGGTGAGCCAAGTGGGATTGGTGTACTGATCATTAAATGGAAGTATCATCAAGACTGGGTGAAAAAATGTTTGCTGTGATTTCAGGAAACTCGCAGTTTTTTGGAAGCCTGGAAATCCCTTTCAATGAAAGTGATTCTCGTCAGTCTCTGCTTGGGGCTACTTCAATAGCACACAAACCATAGCGATATAACGTGGAACTACATTATTGTGCCAAGTTTCAAAGAGCTAGCACAAACCGTGATTGATTTAGAGTTCCAACTACATGTATCCATATAGGAGAAAACAGAGTGAAACCTAAACATGAAAACGGTTACTGCAAAGGAACGGTTTAACCTAGAAGAACGAAATTTGGTGAGCCAAGTGAGATTCGTGTACTGATCACTACCTGCAAGTATCATCAAGATTGGGTGAAAAAGTGTTTGCTGAGATTTCAGGAAACTCGCAGTTTTTTGGAAGCTTGGCAACCCCTTTCAATGAAAGGGATTCTCGTCAGTCTCTGCTTGGGGCTACTTCAATAGCACACAAACCATCGCGATAGAACTTGGAACTACATTATTGTGCCAAGTTTCAAAGAGCTAGCACAAACCGTGTTTGATTTAGAGTTCCAACTACATGTATCCATATAGGAGAAAACAGAGTGAAACCTAAACATGAAAACGGTTACTGCAAAGAAACGGTTTAACCTAGAAGAACGAAATTTAGTGAGCCAAGTGACATTCGTGTAGTGATCACCACCTTCAAGTATCATCAAGATTGTGTGAAAAAATGTTTGCTGAGATTTCAGGAAACTCGTAGTTTTTTGGAAGCTTGGCAACCCCTTTCAATGAAAGGGAATCTCGTCAGTCTCTGCTTGGGGCTACTTCAATAGCACACAAACCATAGCGATAGAACTTGGAACTACATTACTGTGCCAAGTTTCAAAGAGCTAGCACAAACAGTGTTTGATTTAGAGTTCCAACTACATGTATCCATATAGGAGAAAACAGAGTGAAACCTAAACATGAAAACGGTTACTGCAAAGAACGGTTTAACCTAGAAGAACGAAATTTGGTGAGCCAAGTGGGATTGGTGTACTGATCATTAAATGGAAGTATCATCAAGATTGGGTGAAAAAATGTTTGCTGAGATTTCACGAAACTCGTAGTTTTTTGGAAGCTTGGCAACCCCTTTCAATGAAAGGGATTCTCGTCAGTCTCTGCTTGGGGCTACTTCAATAGCACACAAACCATAGCGATAGAACTTGGAACTACATTATTGTGCCAAGTTTCAAAGAGCTAGCACAAACCGTGATTGATTTAGAGTTCCAACTACATGTATCCATATAGGAGAATACAGAGTGAAACCTAAACATGAAAACGATTACTGCAAAGGAACGGTTTAACCTAGAAGAACGAAATTTAGTGAGCCAAGTGAGATTCGTGTACTGATCACTACCTGCAAGTATTATCAAGATTGTGTGAAAAAAATGTTTGCTGAGATTTCAGGAAACTCTTAGTTTTTTGGAAGCTTGGCAACCCCTTTGAATGAAAGGGATTCTCGTCAGTCTCTGCTTGGGGCTACTTCAATAGCACACAAACCATAGCAATAGAACTTGGAACTACATTGTTGTGCCAAGTTTCAAAGAGCTAGCACAAACCGTGTTTGATTTAGAGTTCCAACTACATGTATCCATATAGGAGAAAACAGAGTGAAACCTAAACATGAAAACGGTTACTGCAAAGGAACGGTTTAACCTAGAAGAACGAAATTTGGTGAGCCAAGTGGGATTGGTGTACTGATCATTAAATGGACGTATCATCAAGACTGGGTGAAAAAATGTTTGCTGTGATTTCAGGAAACTCGCAGTTTTCTGGAAGCCTGGAAACCCCTTTCAATGAAAGTGATTCTCCTCAGTCTCTGCTTGGGGCTACTTCAATAGCACACAAACCATAGCGATAGAACGTGGAACTACATTATTGTGCCAAGTTTCAAAGAGCTAGCACAAACCGTGTTTGATTTAGAGTTCCAACTACATGTATCCATATAGGAGAAAACAGAGTGAAACCTAAACACGAAAACGGCTTACTGCAAAGGAACGGTTTAACCTAGAAGAACGAAATGTAGTGAGCCAAGTGACATTCGTGTACTGATCACTACCTGCAAGTATTATCAAGATTGTGTGAAAAAAATGTTTGCTGAGATTTCAGGAAACTCTTAGTTTTTTGGAAGCTTGGCAACCCCTTTGAATGAAAGGGATTCTCGTCAGTCTCTGCTTGGGGCTACTTCAATAGCACACAAACCATAGCGATAGAACTTGGAACTACATTATTGTGCCAAGTTTCAAAGAGCTAGCACAAACAGTGTTTGATTTAGAGTTCCAACTACATGTATCCATATACGAGAAAACAGAGTGAAACCTAAACATGAAAACGGTTACTGCAAAGAACGGTTTAACCTAGAAGAACGAAATTTGGTGAGCCAAGTGGGATTGGTGTACTGATCATTAAATGGAAGTATCATCAAGATTGGGTGAAAAAATGTTTGCTGAGATTTCACGAAACTCGTAGTTTTTTGGAAGCTTGGCAACCCCTTTCAATGAAAGGGATTCTCGTCAGTCTCTGCTTGGGGCTACTTCAATAGCACACAAACCATAGCGATAGAACTTGGAACTACATTATTGTGCCAAGTTTCAAAGAGCTAGCACAAACCGTGATTGATTTAGAGTTCCAACTACATGTATCCATATAGGAGAATACAGAGTGAAACCTAAATATGAAAACGGTTACTGCAAAGGAACGGTTTAACCTAGAAGAACGAAATTTAGTGAGCCAAGTGAGATTCGTGTACTGATCACTACCTGCAAGTATTATCAAGATTGTGTGAAAAAAATGTTTGCTGAGATTTCAGGAAACTCTTAGTTTTTTGGAAGCTTGGTAACCCCTTTGAATGAAAGGGATTCTCGTCAGTCTCTGCTTGGGGCTACTTCAATAGCACACAAACCATAGCGATAGAACTTGGAACTACATTGTTGTGCCAAGTTTCAAAGAGCTAGCACAAACCGTGTTTGATTTAGAGTTCCAACTACATGTATCCATATAGGAGAAAACAGAGTGAAACCTAAACATGAAAACGGTTACTGCAATGGAATGGTTTAACCTAGAAAAACGAAATTTGGTGAGCCAAGTGGGATTGGTGTACTGATCATTAAATGGAAGTATCATCAAGACTGGGTGAAAAAATGTTTGCTGTGATTTCAGGAAACTCGCAGTTTTCTGGAAGCCCTGGAAACCCCTTTCCATGAAAGTGATTCTCGTCAGTCTCTGCTTGGGGCTACTTCAATAGCACACAAACCATAGCGATAGAACTTGGAACTACATTATTGTGCCAAGTTTCAGGAGCTAGCACAAACCGTGATTGATTTAGAGTTCCAACTACATGTATCCATATAGGAGAAAACAGAGTGATACCTAAACATGAAAACGGTTACTGCAAAGGAACGGTTTAACCTAGAAGAACGAAATTTAGTGAGCCAAGTGAGATTCGTGTACTGATCACTACCTGCAAGTATCATCAAGATTGGGTGAAAAAATGTTTGCTGAGATTTCAGGAAACTCGCAGTTTTTTGGAAGCTTGGCAACCCCTTTCAATGAAAGGGATTCTCGTCAGTCTCTGCTTGGGGCTACTTCAATAGCACACAAACCATCGCGATAAAACTTGGAACTACATTATTGTGCCAAGTTTCAAAGAGCTAGCACAAACCGTGTTTGATTTAGAGTTCCAACTACATGTATCCATATAGGAGAAAACAGAGTGAAACCTAAACATGAAAACGGTTACTGCAAAGGAACGGTTTAACCTAGAAGAACGAAATTTAGTGAGCCAAGTGACATTCGTGTACTGATCACTACCTTCAAGTATCATCAAGATTGTGTGAAAAAATGTTTGCTGAGATTTCAGGAAACTCGTAGTTTTTTGGAAGCTTGGCAACCCCTTTGAATGAAAGGGATTCTCGTCAGTCTCTGCTTGGGGCTACTTCAATAGCACACAAACCATAGCGATAGAACTTGGAACTACATTATTGTGCCAAGTTTCAAAGAGCTAGCACAAACCGTGTTTTCTTTAGAGTTCCAACTACATGTATCCATATAGGAGAAAACAGAGTGAAACGTAAACATGAAAACGGTTACTGCAAAGGTACGGTTTAACCTAGAAGAACGAAATTTGGTGAGCCAAGTGGGATTGGTGTACTGATCATTAAATGGAAGTATCATCAAACTGGGTGAAAAAATGTTTGCTGTGATTTCAGGAAACTCGCAGTTTTCTGGAAGCCTGGAAACCCCTTTCAATGAAAGGGGATTCTCGTCAGTCTCTGCTTGGGGCTACTTCAATAGCACACAAACCATAGCGATAGAACTTGGAACTACATTATTGTGCCAAGTTTCAAAGAGCTAGCACAAACCGTGGTTTGATTTAGAGTTCCAACTACATGTATCTATATAGGAGAAAACAGAGTGAAACCTAAACATGAAAACGGTTACTGCAAAGGAATGGTTTAACCTAGAAGAGCGAAATTTAGTGAGCCAAGTGAGATTCGTGTACTGATCACTACCTGCAAGTATCATCAAGATTGGGTGAAAAAATGTTTGCTGAGATTTCAGGGAAACTCGTAGTATTTTGGAAGCTTTGCAACGCCTTTCAATGAAGGGGATT
This sequence comes from Urocitellus parryii, assembly GCF_045843805.1. NCBI lineage: Eukaryota > Metazoa > Chordata > Mammalia > Rodentia > Sciuridae > Urocitellus > Urocitellus parryii. The sequence continues at coordinate 23,812 of NW_027553054.1, forward strand.
CTCGTCAGTCTCTGCTTGGGGCTACTTCAATAGCACACAAACCATAGCGATAGAACTTGGAACTACATTATTGTGCCAAGTTTCAAGGAGCTAGCACAAACCGTGTTTGATTTAGAGTTCCAACTACATGTATCCATATAGGAGAAAACAGAGTGAAACCTAAACATGAAAACGGTTACTGCAAAGGAGTGGTTTAACCTAGAAGAACGAAATTTGGTGAGCCAAGTGGGATTGGTGTACTGATCATTAAATGGAAGTATCATCAAGACTGGGTGAAAAAATGTTTGCTGTGATTTCAGGAAACTCGCAGTTTTTTGGAAGCCTGGAACCCCCTTTCAATGAAAGTGATTCTCGTCAGTCTCTGCTTGGGGCTACTTCAATAGCACACAAACCATAGCGATATAACGTGGAACTACATTATTGTGCCAAGTTTCAAAGAGCTAGCACAAACCGTGATTGATTTAGAGTTCCAACTACATGTATCCATATAGGAGAAAACAGAGTGAAATCTAAACATGAAAACGGTTACTGCAAAGGAACAGTTTAACCTAGAAGAACGAAATTTGGTGAGCCAAGTGAGATTCGTGTACTGATCACTACCTGCAAGTATCATCAAGATTGGGTGAAAAAATGTTTGCTGAGATTTCAGGAAACTCGCAGTTTTTTGGAAGCTTGGCAACCCCTTTCAATGAAAGGGATTCTCGTCAGTCTCTGCTTGGGGCTACTTCAATAGCACACAAACCATCGCGATAGAACTTGGAACTACATTATTGTGCGAAGTTTCAAAGAGCTAGCACAAACCGTGTTTGATTTAGAGTTCCAACTACATGTATCCATATAGGAGAAAACAGAGTGAAACCTAAACATGAAAACGGTTACTGCAAAGAACGGTTTAACCTAGAAGAACGAAATTTAGTGAGCCAAGTGACATTCGTGTAGTGATCACTACCTTCAAGTATCATCAAGGTTGTGTGAAAAAAATGTTTAATGTTTGCTGAGATTTCACGAAACTCGTAGTTTTTTGGAAGCTTGGCAACCCCTTTGAATGAAAGGGATTCTCGTCAGTCTCTGCTTGGGGCTACTTCAATAGCACACAAACCATAGCAATAGAACTTGGAACTACATTGTTGTGCCAAGTTTCAAAGAGCTAGCACAAACCGTGTTTGATTTAGTGTTCCAACTACATGTATCCATATAGGAGAAAACAGAGTGAAACCTAAACATGAAAACGGTTACTGCAAAGGAACGGTTTAACCTAGAAGAACGAAATTTGGTGAGCCAAGTGGGATTGGTGTACTGATCATTAAATGGACGTATCATCAAGACTGGGTGAAAAAATGTTTGCTGTGATTTCAGGAAACTCGCAGTTTTCTGGAAGCCTGGAAACCCCTTTCAATGAAAGTGATTCTCCTCAGTCTCTGCTTGGGGCTACTTCAATAGCACACAAACCATAGCGATAGAACGTGGAACTACATTATTGTGCCAAGTTTCAAAGAGCTAGCACAAACCGTGTTTGATTTAGAGTTCCAACTACATGTATCCATATAGGAGAAAACAGAGTGAAACCTAAACACGAAAACGGTTACTGCAAAGGAACGGTTTAACCTAGAAGAACGAAATGTAGTGAGCCAAGTGACATTCGTGTACTGATCACTACCTGCAAGTATTATCAAGATTGTAGGAAAAAAATGTTTGCTGAGATTTCAGGAAACTCGCAGTTTTTTGGAAGCTTGGCAACCCCTTTGAATGAAAGGGATTCTCGTCAGTCTCTGCTTGGGGATACTTCAATAGCACACAAACCATAGTGATAGAACTTGGAACTACATTATTGTGCCAAGTTTCAAAGAGCTAGCACAAACCGTGTTTGAGTTAGAGTTCCAACTACATGTATCCATATAGGAGAAAACAGAGTGAAACCTAAACATGAAAACGGTTACTGCAAAGGAACGGTTTAACCTAGAAGAACGAAATTTAGTGAGCCAAGTGAGATTAGTGTACTGATCACTACCTGGAAGTATCATCAAGATTGTGTGAAAAAATGTTTGCTGAGATTTCAGGAAACTCGTAGTTTTTTGGAAGCTTGGCAACCCCTTTCAATGAAAGGGATTCTCGTCAGTCTCTGCTTGGGGCTACTTCAATAGCACACAAACCATAGCGATAGAACTTGGAACTACATTATTGTGCCAAGTTTCAAAGAGCTAGCACAAACAGTGTTTGATTTAGAGTTCCAACTACATGTATCCATATAGGAGAAAACAGAGTGAAACGTAAACATGAAAACGGTTACTGCAAAGAACGGTTTAACCTAGAAGAACGAAATTATTGAGCCAAGTGGGATTGGTGTACTGATCATTAAATGGAAGTATCATCAAGACTGGGTGAAAAAATGTTTGCTGAGATTTCACGAAACTCGTAGTTTTTTGGAAGCTTGGCAACCCCTTTCAATGAAAGGGATTCTCGTCAGTCTCTGCTTGGGGCTACTTCAATAGCACACAAACCATAGCGATAGAAGTTGGAACTACATTATTGTGCCAAGTTTCAAAGAGCTAGCACAAACCGTGATTGATTTAGAGTTCCAACTACATGTATCCATATAGGAGAAAACAGAGTGAAACCTAAACATGAAAACGGTTACTGCAAAGGAACGGTTTAACCTAGAAGAACGAAATTTAGTGAGCCAAGTGAGATTCGTGTACTGATCACTACTTGCAAGTATTATCAAGATTGTGTGAAAAAAATGTTTGCTGAGATTTCAGGAAACTCTCAGTTTTTTGGAAGCTTGGCAACCCCTTTGAATGAAAGGGATTCTCGTCAGTCTCTGCTTGGGGCTACTTCAATAGCACACAAACCATAGCGATAGAACTTGGAAATACATTATTGTGCCAAGTTTCAAAGAGCTAGCACAAACCGTGTTTGATTTAGAGTTCCAACTACATGTATCCATATAGGAGAAAACAGAGTGAAACCTAACCATGAAAACGGTTACTGCAAAGGAACGGTTTAACCTAGAAGAACGAAATTTGGTGAGCCAAGTGGGATTGGTGTACTGGTCATTAAATGGAAGTATCATCAAGACTGGGTGAAAAAATGTTTGCTGAGATTTCAGGAAACTCGCAGTTTTTTGGAAGCCTGGCAACCCCTTTCTATGAAAGGGATTCTCGTCAGTCTCTGCTTGGGGCTACTTCAATAGCACACAAACCATAGCGATAGAACTTGGAACTACATTATTGTGCCAAGTTTCAAAGAGCTAGCACAAACCGTGTTTGATTTAGAGTTCCAACTACATGTATCCATATAGGAGAAAACAGAGTGAAACCTAAACATGAAAACTGTTACTGCAAAGGAGTGGTTTAACCTAGAAGAACGAAATTTGGTGAGCCAAGTGGGATTGGTGTACTGATCATTAAATGGAAGTATCATCAAGACTGGGTGAAAAAATGTTTGCTGTGATTTCAGGAAACTCGCAGTTTTCTGGAAGCCTGGAAACCCCTTTCAATGAAAGTGATTCTCGTCAGTCTCTGCTTGGGGCTACTTCAATATCACACAAACCATAGCTATAGAACTTGGAACTACATTATTGTGCCAAGTTTCAAAGAGCTAGCACAAACCGTGTTTGATTTAGAGTTCCAACTACATGTATCCATATAGGAGAAAACAGAGTGAAACCTAAACATAAAAACGGTTATTGCAAAGGAACGGTTTAACCTAGAAGAACGAAATTTAGTGAGCCAAGTGAGATTCGTGTACTGATCACTACCTGCAAGTGTCATCAAGATTGGGAGAAAAAATGTTTGCTGAGATTTCAGGAAACTCGTAGTTTTTTGCAAGCTTGGCAACCCCTTTGAATGAAAGGGATTCTCGTCAGTCTCTGCTTGGGGCTACTTCAATAGCACACAAACCATAGCGATAGAACTTGGAACTACATTATTGTGCCAAGTTTCAAAGAGCTAGCACAAACCGTGTTTGATTTAGAGTTCCAACTACATGTATCCATATAGGAGAAAACAGAGTGAAACCTAAACATGAAAACGGTTACTGCAAAGGAACGGTTTAACCTAGAAGAACGAAATTTGGTGAGCCAAGTGGGATTGGTGTACTGATCATTAAATGGAAGTATCATCAAGACTGGGTGAAAAAATGTTTGCTGTGATTTCAGGAAAATCGCAGTTTTCTGGAAGCCGGGAAACCCCTTTCTATGAAAGTGATTCTCGTCAGTCTCTGCTTTTGCTACTTCAATAGCACACAAACAATAGCGATAGACCTTGGAACTACATTATTGTGCCAAGTTTCAAACAGCTAGCACAAACCGTGTTTGATTTAGAGTTCCAACTACATGTATCCATATAGGAGAAAACAGAGGGAAACCTAAACATGAAAACGGTTACTGCAAAGGAACGGTTTAACCTAGAAGAACGAAATTTGGTGAGCCAAGTGGGATTGGTGTACTGATCATTAAATGGAAGTATCATCAAGATTGGGTGAAAAAATGTTTGCTGAGATGTCACGAAACTCGTAGTTTTTTGGAAGCTTGGCAACCCCTTTCAATGAAAGTGATTCTCGTCAGTCTCTGCTTGGGGCTACTTCAATAGCACACAAACCATAGCGATACAACGTGGAACTACATTATTGTGCCAAGTTTCAAAGAGCTAGCACAAACCGTGATTGATTTAGAGTTCCAACTACATGTATCCATATAGGAGAAAACAGAGTGAAACCTAAACATGAAAACGGTTCCTGCAAAGGAACGGTTTAACCTGAAGAACAAAATTTAGTGAGCCAAGTGAGATTCGTGTACTGATCACTACCTGCAAGTATCATCAAGATTGGGTGAAAAAATGTTTGCTGAGATGTCACGAAACTCGTAGTTTTTTGGAAGCTTGGCAACCCCTTTCAATGAAAGTGATTCTCGTCAGTCTCTGCTTGGGGCTACTTCAATAGCACACAAACCATAACGATACAACTTGGAACTACATTATTGTGCCAAGTTTCAAAGAGCTAGCACAAACCGTGTTTGATTTAGAGTTCCAACTACATGTATCCATATAGGAGAAAACAGAGTGAAACCTAAACATAAAAACGGTTACTGCAAAGGAACGGTTTAACCTAGAAGAACGAAATTTGGTGAGCCAAGTGGGATTGGTGTACTGATCATTAAATGTAAGTATCATCAATATTGGGTGAAAAAATGTTTGCTGAGATTTCAGGAAACTCGTAGTTTTTTGGAAGCCTGGCAAACCCTTTCAATGAAACGGATTCTCGTCAGTCTCTGCTTGGGGCTACTTCAATAGCACACAAATCATAGCGATACAACTTGGAACTACATTATTGTGCCAAGTGTCAAAGAGCTAGCACAAACCGTGTTTGATTTAGGATTCCAACTACATGTATCCATATAGGAGAAAACAGAGTGAAACCTAAACATGAAAAACGGTTACTGCAAAGGAACGGTTTAACCTAGAAGAATGAAATTTAGTGAGCCAAGTGAGATTCGTGTACTGATCACTACCTGCAAGTATCATCAAGATTGTGTGAAAAAATGTTTGCTGAGATTTCAGGAAACTCGTAGTTTTTTGGAAGCTTGGCAACCCCTTTGAATGAAAGGGATTCTCGTCAGTCTCTGCTTGGGGCTACTTCAATAGCACACAAACCATAGGGATAGAACTTGGAACTACATTATTGTGCCAAGTTTCAAAGAGCTAGCACAAACCGTGTTTGATTTAGAGTTCCAACTACATGTATCCATATAGGAGAAAACAGAGTGAAACCTAAACATGAAAACGGTTACTGCAAAGGAACGGTTTAACCTAGAAGAACGAAATTTAGTGAGCCAAGTGGGATTGGTGGACTGATCATTAAATGGACGTATCATCAAGACTGGGTGAAAAAATGTTTGCTGTGATTTCAGGAAACTCGCAGTTTTCTGGAAGCCTGGAAACCCCTTTCAATGAAAGTGATTCTCCTCAGTCTCTGCTTGGGGCTACTTCAATAGCACACAAACCATAGCGATAGAACGTGGAACTACATTATTGTGCCAAGTTTCAAAGAGCTAGCACAAACCGTGTTTGATTTAGAGTTCCAACTACATGTATCCATATAGGAGAAAACAGAGTGAAACCTAAACACGAAAACGGTTACTGCAAAGGAACGGTTTAACCTAGAAGAACGAAATGTAGTGAGCCAAGTGACATTCGTGTACTGATCACTACCTGCAAGTATTATCAAGATTGTGTGAAAAAAATGTTTGCTGAGATTTCAGGAAACTCTTAGTTTTTTGGAAGCTTGGCAACCCCTTTGAATGAAAGGGATTCTCGTCAGTCTCTGCTTGGGGCTACTTCAATAGCACACAAACCATAGCGATAGAACTTGGAACTACATTATTGTGCCAAGTGTCAAAGAGCTAGCACAAACCGTGTTTGAGTTAGAGTTCCAACTACATGTATCCATATAGGAGAAAACAGAGTGAAACCTAAACATGAAAACGGTTACTGCAAAGGAACGGTTTAACGTAGAAGAACGAAATTTAGTGAGCCAAGTGAGATTCGTGTACTGATCACTACCTGGAAGTATCATCAAGATTGTGTGAAAAAAATGTTTGCTGAGATTTCAGGAAACTCGTAGTTTTTTGGAAGCTTGGCAACCCCTTTCAATGAAAGGGATTCTCGTCAGTCTCTGCTTGGGGCTACTTCAATAGCACACAAACCATAGCGATAGAACTTGGAACTACATTATTGTGCCAAGTTTCAAAGAGCTAGCACAAACCGTGTTTGATTTAGAGTTCCAACTACATGTATCCATATAGGAGAAAACAGAGTGAAACCTAACCATGAAAACGGTTACTGCAAAGGAACGGTTTAACCTAGAAGAACGAAATTTGGTGAGCCAAGTGGGATTGGTGTACTGATCATTAAATGGAAGTATAATCAAGATTGGGTGAAAAAATGTTTGCTGAGATTTCAGGAAACTCGTAGTTTTTTGGAAGCCTGGCAAACCCTTTCAATGAAAGGGATTCTCGTCAGTCTCTGCTTGGGGCTACTTCAATAGCACACAAACCATAGCGATAGAACTTGGAACTACATTATTGTGCCAAGTTTCAAAGAGCTAGCACAAACAGTGTTTGATTTAGAGTTCCAACTACATGTATCCATATAGGAGAAAACAGAGTGAAACCTAAACATGAAAACGGTTACTGCAAAGAACGGTTTAACCTAGAAGAACGAAATTTGCTGAGCCAAGTGGGATTGGTGTACTGATCATTAAATGGAAGTATCATCAAGACTGGGTGAAAAAAATGTTTGCTGAGATTTCACGAAACTCGTAGTTTTTTGGAAGCTTGGCAACCCCTTTCAATGAAAGGGATTCTCGTCAGTCTCTGCTTGGGGCTACTTCAATAGCACACAAACCATAGCGATACAACTTGGAACTACATTATTGTGCCAAGTTTCAAAGAGCTAGCACAAACCGTGATTGATTTAGAGTTCCAACTACATGTATCCATATAGGAGAACACAGAGTGAAACCTAAACATGAAAACGGTTACTGCAAAGGAACGGTTTAACCTAGAAGAACGAAATTTAGTGAGCCAAGTGAGATTCGTGTACTGATCACTACCTGCAAGTATCATCAAGATTGGGTGAAAAAATATTTGCTGAGATTTGAGGAAACTCGTAGTTTTTGGAACCTTGGCAACCCCTTTGAATGAAAGGGATTCTCGTCAGTCTCTGCTTGGGGCTACTTCAATAGCACACAAACCATAGCGATAGAACTTGGAACTACATTATTGTGAAAAGTTTCAAAGAGCAAGCACAAACAGTGTTTGATTTAGAGTTCCAACTACATGTATCCATATAGGAGAAAACAGAGTGAAACCTAAACATGAAAACGGTTACTGCAAAGAACAGTTTAACCTAGAAGAACGAAATTTGGTGAGCCAAGTGGGATTGGTGTACTGATCATTAAATGTAAGTATCATCAAGATTGGGTGAAAAAAGGTTTGCTGAGATTTCAGGAAACTCGTAGTTTTTTGGAAGCCTGGCAAACCCTTTCAATGAAACGGATTCTCGTCAGTCTCTGCTTGGGGCTACTTCAATAGCACACAAATCATAGCGATAGAACTTGGAACTACATTATTGTGCCAAGTTTCAAAGAGCTAGCAAAAACAGTGTTTGATTTAGAGTTCCAACTACATGTATCCATATAGGAGAAAACAGAGGGAAACCTAAACATGAAAACGGTTACTGCAAAGGAACGGTTTAACCTAGAAGAACGAAATTTGGTGAGCCAAGTGGGATTGGTGTACTGATCATTAAATGGAAGTATCATCAAGACTGGTTGAAAAAATGTTTGCTGTGATTTCAGGAAACTCGCAGTTTTCTGGAAGCCTGGAAACCCTTTTCAATGAAAGTGATTCTCGTCAGTCTCTGCTTGGGGCTACTTCAATAGCACACAAACCATAGCGATACAACGTGGAACTACATTATTGTGCCAAGTTTCAAAGAGCTAGCACAAACCGTGATTGATTTAGAGTTCCAACTACATGTATCCATATAGGAGAAAACAGAGTGAAACCTAAACATGAAAACGGTTCCTGCAAAGGAACGGTTTAACCTGAAGAACAAAATTTAGTGAGCCAAGTGAGATTCGTGTACTGATCACTACCTGCAAGTATCATCAAGATTGGGTGAAAAAATGTTTGCTGAGATGTCACGAAACTCGTAGTTTTTTGGAAGCTTGGCAACCCCTTTCAATGAAAGTGATTCTCGTCAGTCTCTGCCTTGGGGCTACTTCAATAGCACACAAACCATAACGATACAACTTGGAACTACATTATTGTGCCAAGTTTCAAAGAGCTAGCACAAACCGTGTTTGATTTAGAGTTCCAACTACATGTATCCATATAGGAGAAAACAGAGTGAAACCTAAACATAAAAACGGTTACTGCAAAGGAACGGTTTAACCTAGAAGAACGAAATTTGGTGAGCCAAGTGGGATTGGTGTACTGATCATTAAATGTAAGTATCATCAATATTGGGTGAAAAAATGTTTGCTGAGATTTCAGGAAACTCGTAGTTTTTTGGAAGCCTGGCAAACCCTTTCAATGAAACGGATTCTCGTCAGTCTCTGCTTGGGGCTACTTCAATAGCACACAAATCATAGCGATACAACTTGGAACTACATTATTGTGCCAAGTGTCAAAGAGCTAGCACAAACCGTGTTTGATTTAGGATTCCAACTACATGTATCCATATAGGAGAAAACAGAGTGAAACCTAAACATGAAAACGGTTACTGCAAAGGAACGGTTTAACCTAGAAGAATGAAATTTAGTGAGCCAAGTGAGATTCGTGTACTGATCACTACCTGCAAGTATCATCAAGATTGTGTGAAAAAATGTTTGCTGAGATTTCAGGAAACTCGTAGTTTTTTGGAAGCTTGGCAACCCCTTTGAATGAAAGGGATTCTCGTCAGTCTCTGCTTGGGGCTACTTCAATAGCACACAAACCATAGGGATAGAACTTGGAACTACATTATTGTGCCAAGTTTCAAAGAGCTAGCACAAACCGTGTTTGATTTAGAGTTCCAACTACATGTATCCATATAGGAGAAAACAGAGTGAAACCTAAACATGAAAACGGTTACTGCAAAGGAACGGTTTAACCTAGAAGAACGAAAATTTAGTGAGCCAAGTGGGATTGGTGGACTGATCATTAAATGGACGTATCATCAAGACTGGGTGAAAAAATGTTTGCTGTGATTTCAGGAAACTCGCAGTTTTCTGGAAGCCTGGAAACCCCTTTCAATGAAAGTGATTCTCCTCAGTCTCTGCTTGGGGCTACTTCAATAGCACACAAACCATAGCGATAGAACGTGGAACTACATTATTGTGCCAAGTTTCAAAGAGCTAGCACAAACCGTGTTTGATTTAGAGTTCCAACTACATGTATCCATATAGGAGAAAACAGAGTGAAACCTAAACACGAAAACGGTTACTGCAAAGGAACGGTTTAACCTAGAAGAACGAAATGTAGTGAGCCAAGTGACATTCGTGTACTGATCACTACCTGCAAGTATTATCAAGATTGTGTGAAAAAAATGTTTGCTGAGATTTCAGGAAACTCTTAGTTTTTTGGAAGCTTGGCAACCCCTTTGAATGAAAGGGATTCTCGTCAGTCTCTGCTTGGGGCTACTTCAATAGCACACAAACCATAGCGATAGAACTTGGAACTACATTATTGTGCCAAGTGTCAAAGAGCTAGCACAAACCGTGTTTGAGTTAGAGTTCCAACTACATGTATCCATATAGGAGAAAACAGAGTGAAACCTAAACATGAAAACGGTTACTGCAAAGGAACGGTTTAACGTAGAAGAACGAAATTTAGTGAGCCAAGTGAGATTCGTGTACTGATCACTACCTGGAAGTATCATGAAGATTGTGTGAAAAAAATGTTTGCTGAGATTTCAGGAAACTCGTAGTTTTTTGGAAGGCTTGGCAACCCCTTTCAATGAAAGGGATTCTCGTCAGTCTCTGCTTGGGGCTACTTCAATAGCACACAAACCATAGCGATAGAACTTGGAACTACATTATTGTGCCAAGTTTCAAAGAGCTAGCACAAACCGTGTTTGATTTAGAGTTCCAACTACATGTATCCATATAGGAGAAAACAGAGTGAAACCTAACCATGAAAACGGTTACTGCAAAGGAACGGTTTAACCTAGAAGAACGAAATTTGGTGAGCCAAGTGGGATTGGTGTACTGATCATTAAATGGAAGTATAATCAAGATTGGGTGAAAAAATGTTTGCTGAGATTTCAGGAAACTCGTAGTTTTTTGGAAGCCTGGCAAACCCTTTCAATGAAAGGGATTCTCGTCAGTCTCTGCTTGGGGCTACTTCAATAGCACACAAACCATAGCGATAGAACTTGGAACTACATTATTGTGCCAAGTTTCAAAGAGCTAGCACAAACAGTGTTTGATTTAGAGTTCCAACTACATGTATCCATATAGGAGAAAACAGAGTGAAACCTAAACATGAAAACGGTTACTGCAAAGAACGGTTTAACCTAGAAGAACGAAATTTGCTGAGCCAAGTGGGATTGGTGTACTGATCATTAAATGGAAGTATCATCAAGACTGGGTGAAAAAATGTTTGCTGAGATTTTCACGAAACTCGTAGTTTTTTGGAAGCTTGGCAACCCCTTTCAATGAAAGGGATTCTCGTCAGTCTCTGCTTGGGGCTACTTCAATAGCACACAAACCATAGCGATACAACTTGGAACTACATTATTGTGCCAAGTTTCAAAGAGCTAGCACAAACCGTGATTGATTTAGAGTTCCAACTACATGTATCCATATAGGAGAACACAGAGTGAAACCTAAACATGAAAACGGTTACTGCAAAGGAACGGTTTAACCTAGAAGAACGAAATTTAGTGAGCCAAGTGAGATTCGTGTACTGATCACTACCTGCAAGTATCATCAAGATTGGGTGAAAAAATATTTGCTGAGATTTGAGGAAACTCGTAGTTTTTGGAACCTTGGCAACCCCTTTGAATGAAAGGGATTCTCGTCAGTCTCTGCTTGGGGCTACTTCAATAGCACACAAACCATAGCGATAGAACTTGGAACTACATTATTGTGAAAAGTTTCAAAGAGCAAGCACAAACAGTGTTTGATTTAGAGTTCCAACTACATGTATCCATATAGGAGAAAACAGAGTGAAACCTAAACATGAAAACGGTTACTGCAAAGAACAGTTTAACCTAGAAGAACGAAATTTGGTGAGCCAAGTGGGATTGGTGTACTGATCATTAAATGTAAGTATCATCAAGATTGGGTGAAAAAAGGTTTGCTGAGATTTCAGGAAACTCGTAGTTTTTTGGAAGCCTGGCAAACCCTTTCAATGAAACGGATTCTCGTCAGTCTCTGCTTGGGGCTACTTCAATAGCACACAAATCATAGCGATACAACTTGGAACTACATTATTGTGCCAAGTGTCAAAGAGCTAGCACAAACCGTGTTTGATTTAGGATTCCAACTACATGTATCCATATAGGAGAAAACAGAGTGAAACCTAAACATGAAAACGGTTACTGCAAAGGAACGGTTTAACCTAGAAGAACGAAATTTAGTGAGCCAAGTGAGATTCGTGTACTGATCACTACCTGCAAGTATCATCAAGATTGTGTGAAAAAATGTTTGCTGAGATTTCAGGAAACTCTTAGTTTTTTAAAAGCTTGGCAACCCCTTTGAATGAAAGGGATTCTCGTCAGTCTCTGCTTGGGGCTACTTCAATAGCACACAAACCATAGGGATAGAACTTGGAACTACATTATTGTGCCAAGTTTCAAAGAGCTAGCACAAACCATGTTTGATTTAGAGTTCCAACTACATGTATCCATATAGGAGAAAACAGAGTGAAACCTAAACATGAAAACGGTTACTGCAAAGGAACGGTTTAACCTAGAAGAACAAAATTTAGTGAGCCAAGTGGGATTGGTGGACTGATCATTAAATGGACGTATCATCAAGACTGGGTGAAAAAATGTTTGCTGTGATTTCAGGAAACTCGCAGTTTTCTGGAAGCCTGGAAACCCCTTTCAATGAAAGTGATTCTCCTCAGTCTCTGCTTGGGGCTACTTCAATAGCACACAAACCATAGCGATAGAACGTGGAACTACATTATTGTGCCAAGTTTCAAAGAGCTAGCACAAACCGTGTTTGATTTAGAGTTCCAACTACATGTATCCATATAGGAGAAAACAGAGTGAAACCTAAACACGAAAACGGTTACTGCAAAGGAACGGTTTAACCTAGAAGAACGAAATGTAGTGAGCCAAGTGACATTCGTGTACTGATCACTACCTGCAAGTATTATCAAGATTGTGTGAAAAAAATGTTTGCTGAGATTTCAGGAAACTCTTAGTTTTTTGGAAGCTTGGCAACCCCTTTGAATGAAAGGGATTCTCGTCAGTCTCTGCTTGGGGCTACTTCAATAGCACACAAACCATAGCGATAGAACTTGGAACTACATTATTGTGCCAAGTGTCAAAGAGCTAGCACAAACCGTGTTTGAGTTAGAGTTCCAACTACATGTATCCATATAGGAGAAAACAGAGTGAAACCTAAACATGAAAACGGTTACTGCAAAGGAACGGTTTAACGTAGAAGAACGAAATTTAGTGAGCCAAGTGAGATTCGTGTACTGATCACTACCTGGATGTATCATCAAGATTGTGTGAAAAAAATGTTTGCTGAGATTTCAGGAAACTCGTAGTTTTTTGTAAGCTTGGCAACCCCTTTCAATGAAAGGGATTCTCGTCAGTCTCTGCTTGGGGCTACTTCAATAGCACACAAACCATAGTGATAGAACTTGGAACTACATTATTGTGCCAAGTTTCAAAGAGCTAGCACAAACCGTGTTTGATTTAGAGTTCCAACTACATGTATCCATATAGGAGAAAACAGAGTGAAACCTAACCATGAAAACGGTTACTGCAAAGGAACGGTTTAACCTAGAAGAACGAAATTTGGTGAGCCAAGTGGGATTGGTGTACTGATCATTAAATGGAAGTATAATCAAGATTGGGTGAAAAAATGTTTGCTGAGATTTCAGGAAACTCGTAGTTTTTTGGAAGCCTGGCAAACCCTTTCAATGAAAGGGATTCTCGTCAGTCTCTGCTTGGGGCTACTTCAATAGCACACAAACCATAGCGATAGAACTTGGAACTACATTATTGTGCCAAGTTTCAAAGAGCTAGCACAAACAGTGTTTGATTTAGAGTTCCAACTACATGTATCCATATAGGAGAAAACAGAGTGAAACCTAAACATGAAAACGGTTACTGCAAAGAACGGTTTAACCTAGAAGAACGAAATTTGCTGAGCCAAGTGGGATTGGTGTACTGATCATTAAATGGAAGTATCATCAAGACTGGGTGAAAAAAATGTTTGCTGAGATTTCACGAAACTCGTAGTTTTTTGGAAGCTTGGCAACCCCTTTCAATGAAAGGGATTCTCGTCAGTCTCTGCTTGGGGCTACTTCAATAGCACACAAACCATAGCGATACAACTTGGAACTACATTATTGTGCCAAGTTTCAAAGAGCTAGCACAAACCGTGATTGATTTAGAGTTCCAACTACATGTATCCATATAGGAGAACACAGAGTGAAACCTAAACATGAAAACGGTTACTGCAAAGGAACGGTTTAACCTAGAAGAACGAAATTTAGTGAGCCAAGTGAGATTCGTGTACTGATCACTACCTGCAAGTATTATCAAGATTGTGTGAAAAAAATGTTTGCTGAGATTTCAGGAAACTCTCAGTTTTTTGGAAGCTTGGCAACCCCTTTGAATGAAAGGGATTCTCGTCAGTCTCTGCTTGGGGCTACTTCAATAGCACACAAACCATAGCGATAGAACTGGGAACTACATTATTGTGCCAAGATTCAAAGAGCTAGCACAAACCGTGTTTGATTTAGAGTTCCAAATACATGTATCCATATAGGAGAAAACAGAGGGAAACCTAAACATGAAAACGGTTACTGCAAAGGAACGGTTTAATCTAGAAGAACGAAATTTGGTGAGCCAAGTGGGATTGGTGTACTGATCATTAAATGGGAGTATCATCAAGACTGGTTGAAAAAATGTTTGCTGTGATTTCAGGAAACTCGCAGTTTTCTGGAAGCCTGGAAACCCCTTTCAATGAAAGTGATTCTCGTCAGTCTCTGCTTGGGGCTACTTCAATAGCACACAAACCATAGCTATACAACGTGGAACTACATTATTGTGCCAAGTTTCAAAGAGCTAGCACAAACCGTGATTGATTTAGAGTTCCAACTACATGTATCCATATAGGAGAAAACAGAGTGAAACCTAAACATGAAAACGGTTACTGCAAAGGAACGGTATAACCTGAAGAACAAAATTTAGTGAGCCAAGTGAGATTCGTGTACTGATCACTACCTGCAAGTATCATCAAGATTGGGTGAAAAAATATTTGCTGAGATTTCAGGAAACTCGTAGTTATTGGAACCTTGGCAACTCCTTTGAATGAAAGGGATTCTCGTCAGTCTCTGCTTGGGGCTACTTCAATAGCACACAAACCATAGCGATAGAACTTGGAACTACATTATTGTGAAAAGTTTCAAAGAGCAAGCACAAACAGTGTTTGATTTAGAGTTCCAACTACATGTATCCATATAGGAGAAAACAGAGTGAAACCTAAACATGAAAACGGTTACTGCAAAGAACAGTTTAACCTAGAAGAACGAAATTTGGTGAGCCAAGTGGGATTGGTGTACTGATCATTAAATGGAAGTATCATCAAGATTGGGTGAAAAAATGTTTGCTGAGACATCACGAAACTCATAGTTTTTTGGAAGATTGGCAACCCCTTTCAATGAAAGTGATTCACGTCAGTCTCTGCTTGGGGCTACTTCAATAGAACACAAACCATAGCGATACAACTTGGAACTACATTATTGTGCCAAGTTTCAAAGAGCTAGCACAAACCGTGTTTGATTTAGAGTTGCAACTACATTTATCCATATAGGAGAAAACAGAGTGAAACGTAAACATAAAAACGGTTACTGCAAAGGAACGGCTTAACCTAGAAGAACGAAATTTGGTGAGCCAAGTGGGATTGGTGTACTGATCATTAAATGGAAGTATCATCAAGATTGGGTGAAAAAAGGTTTGCTGAGATTTCAGGAAACTCGTAGTTTTTTGGAAGCCTGGCAAACCCTTTCAATGAAACGGATTCTCGTCAGTCTCTGCTTGGGGCTACTTCAATAGCACACAAACCATAGCGATAGAACTTGGAACTACATTATTGTGCCAAGTTTCAAAGAGCTAGCACAAACCGTGTTTGATTTAGAGTTCCAACTACATGTATCCATATAGGAGAAAACAGAGTGAAACCTAAACATGAAAATGGTTACTGCAAAGAACGGTTTAACCTAGAAGAACGAAATTTGGTGAGCCAAGTGGGATTGGTGTACTGATCATTAAATGGAAGTATCATCAAGACTGGGTGAAAAAATGTTTGCTGAGATTTCACGAAACTCGTAGTTTTTTGGAAGCTTGGCAACCCCTTTCAATGAAAGGGATTCTCGTCAGTCTCTGCTTGGGGCTACTTCAATAGCACACAAACCATAGCGATACAACTTGGAACTACATTATTGTGCCAAGTTTCAAAGAGCTAGCACAAACCGTGATTGATTTAGAGTTCCAACTACATGTATCCATATAGGAGAAAACAGAGTGAAACCTAAACATGAAAACGGTTACTGCAAAGGAACGGTTTAACCTAGAAGAACGAAATTTAGTGAGCCAAGTGAGATTCGTGTACTGATCACTACCTGCAAGTATTATCAAGATTGTGTGAAAAAAAATGTTTGCTGAGATTTCAGGAAACTCTTAGTTTTTTGGAAGCTTGGCAACCCCTTTGAATGAAAGGGATTCTCGTCAGTCTCTGCTTGGAGCTATTTCAATAGCACACAAACCATAGCGATAGAACTGGGAACTACATTATTGTGCCAAGATTCAAAGAGCTAGCACAAACCGTGTTTGATTTAGAGTTCCAAATACATGTATCCATATAGGAGAAAACAGAGTGAAACGTAAACATGAAAACGGTTACTGCAAAGGAACGGTTTAACCTAGAAGAACGAAATTTAGTGAGCCAAGTGAGATTCGTGTACTGATCACTACCTGCAAGTATCATCAAGATTGTGTGAAAAAATGTTTGCTGACATTTCAGGAAACTCGTAGTTTTTTGGAAGCTTGGCAACCCCTTTGAATGAAAGGGATTCTCGTCAGTCTCTGCTTGGGGCTACTTCAATAGCACACAAACCATAGGGATAGAACTTGGAACTACATTGTTGTGCCAAGTTTCAAAGAGCTAGCACAAACAGTGTTTGATTTAGTGTTCCAACTACATGTATCCATAGGAGAAAACAGAGTGAAACCTAAACATGAAAACGGTTACTGCAAAGGAACGGTTTAACCTAGAAGAACGAAATTTGGTGAGCCAAGTGGGATTGGTGTACTGATCATTAAGTGGAAGTATCATCAAGATTGGGTCAAGAAACGTTTGCTGTGATTTCAGGAAACTCGCAGTTTTCTGGAAGCCTGGAAACCCCTTTAAATGAAAGTGATTCTCGTCAGTCTCTGCTTGGGGCTACTTCAATAGCACACAAACCATAGCGATACAACGTGGAACTACATTATTGTGCCAAGTTTTCAAAGAGCTAGCACAAACCGTGTTTGATTTAGAGTTCCAACTACATGTATCCATATAGGAGAAAACAGAGTGAAACATAAACATGAAAACGGTTACTGCAAAGGAAAGGTTTAACCTAGAAGAACGAAATTTGGTGAGCCAAGTGAGATTCGTGTACTGATCACTACCTGCAAGTATCATCAAGATTGGGTGAAAAAATTGTTTGCTGTGATTTCAGGAAACTCGCAGTTTTCTGGAAGCCTGGAAACCCCTTTCAATGAAAGTGATTCTCGTCAGTCTCTGCTTGGGGCTACTTCAATAGCACACAAAGCATAGCGATAGAACGTGGAACTACATTATTGTGCCAAGTTTCAAAGAGCTCGCACAAACCGTGTTTGATTTAGAGTTCCAACTACATGTATCCATATAGGAGAAAACAGAGTGAAACCTAAACAGGAAAACGGTTATTGCAAAGGAACGGTTTAAACCTAGAAGAACGAAATTGGGTGAGCCAAGTGGGATTGGTGTGCTGATCATTAAATGGAAGTATCATCAAGACTGGGTGAAAAAATGTTTGCTGAGATTTCAGGTAACTCGCAATTTTTGGAAGCCTGGCAACCCTTTCTATGAAAGGGATTCTCATCAGTCTCTGCTTGGGGCTACTTCAATAGCACACAAACCATAGCGATAGAACTTGGAACTACATTATTGTGCCAAATTTCAAAGAGCTAGCACAAACCGTGTTTCATTTAGAGTTCCAACTACATGTATCCATATAGGAGAAAACAGAGTGAACCCTAAACATGAAAACGGTTATTGCAAAGGAACGGTTTAACCTAGAAGAACGAAATTTGGTGAGCCAAGTGGGATTGGTGTACTGATCACTACCTGCAAGTATTATCAAGATTGGGTGAAAAAAATGTTTGCTGAGATTTCAGGAAACTCGTAGTTTTTTGGAAGCTTGGCAACCCCTTTGAATGAAAGGGATTCTCGTCAGTCTCTGCTTGGGCTACTTCAATAGCACACAAACCATAGTGATAGAACTTGGAACTACATTATTGTGCCAAGTTTCAGAGAGCTAGCACAAACCGTGTTTGATTTAGATTTCCAAATACATGTATCCATATAGGAGAAAACAGAGTGAAACCTAAACAGAAAACGGTTACTGCAAAGGAATGGTTTAACCTAGAAGAACGAAATTTAGTGAGCCAAGTGAGATTCGTGTACTGATCACTACCTGCAAGTATCATCAAGATTGGGTGAAAAAATGTTTGCTGAGATTTCAGGAAACTCGTAGTATTTTGGAAGCTTTGCAACGCCTTTCAATGAACGGGATTCTCGTCAGTCTCTGCTTGGGGCTACTTCAATAGCACACAAACCATAGCGATAGAACTTGGAACTACATTATTGTGCCACGTTTCAAAGAGCTAGCACAAACCGTGTTTGATTTAGAGTTCCAACTACATGTATCCATATAGGAGAAAACAGAGTGAAACCTAAACATGAAAATGGTTACTGCAAAGAACGGTTTAACCTAGAAGAACGAAATTTGGTGAGCCAAGTGGGATTGGTGTACTGATCATTAAATGGAAGTATCATCAAGACTGGGTGAAAAAATGTTTGCTGAGATTTCACGAAACTCGTAGTTTTTTGGAAGCTTGGCAACCCCTTTCAATGAAAGGGATTCTCGTCAGTCTCTGCTTGGGGCTACTTCAATAGCACACAAACATAGGGATACAACTTGGAACTACATTATTGTGCCAAGTTTCAAAGAGCTAGCACAAACCGTGATTGATTTAGAGTTCCAACTACATGTATCCATATAGGAGAAAACAGAGTGAAACCTAAACATGAAAACGGTTACTGCAAAGGAACGGTTTAACCTAGAAGAACGAAATTTAGTGAGCCAAGTGAGATTCGTGTACTGATCACTACCTGCAAGTATTATCAAGATTGTGTGAAAAAAAATGTTTGCTGAGATTTCAGGAAACTCTTAGTTTTTTGGAAGCTTGGCAACCCCTTTGAATGAAAGGGATTCTCGTCAGTCTCTGCTTGGAGCTATTTCAATAGCACACAAACCATAGCGATAGAACTGGGAACTACATTATTGTGCCAAGATTCAAAGAGCTAGCACAAACCGTGTTTGATTTAGAGTTCCAAATACATGTATCCATATAGGAGAAAACAGAGTGAAACGTAAACATGAAAACGGTTACTGCAAAGGAACGGTTTAACCTAGAAGAACGAAATTTAGTGAGCCAAGTGAGATTCGTGTACTGATCACTACCTGCAAGTATCATCAAGATTGTGTGAAAAAATGTTTGCTGACATTTCAGGAAACTCGTAGTTTTTTGGAAGCTTGGCAACCCCTTTGAATGAAAGGATTCTCGTCAGTCTCTGCTTGGGGCTACTTCAATAGCACACAAACCATAGGGATAGAACTTGGAACTACATTGTTGTGCCAAGTTTCAAAGAGCTAGCACAAACAGTGTTTGATTTAGTGTTCCAACTACATGTATCCATATAGGAGAAAACAGAGTGAAACCTAAACATGAAAACGGTTACTGCAAAGGAACGGTTTAACCTAGAAGAACGAAATTTGGTGAGCCAAGTGGGATTGGTGTACTGATCATTAAGTGGAAGTATCATCAAGATTGGGTCAAGAAACGTTTGCTGTGATTTCAGGAAACTCGCAGTTTTCTGGAAGCCTGGAAACCCCTTTAAATGAAAGTGATTCTCGTCAGTCTCTGCTTGGGGCTACTTCAATAGCACACAAACCATAGCGATACAACGTGGAACTACATTATTGTGCCAAGTTTCAAAGAGCTAGCACAAACCGTGTTTGATTTAGAGTTCCAACTACATGTATCCATATAGGAGAAAACAGAGTGAAACATAAACATGAAAACGGTTACTGCAAAGGAAAGGTTTAACCTAGAAGAACGAAATTGGTGAGCCAAGTGAGATTCGTGTACTGATCACTACCTGCAAGTATCATCAAGATTGGGTGAAAAAATGTTTGCTGTGATTTCAGGAAACTCGCAGTTTTCTGGAAGCCTGGAAACCCCTTTCAATGAAAGTGATTCTCGTCAGTCTCTGCTTGGGGCTACTTCAATAGCACACAAAGCATAGCGATAGAACGTGGAACTACATTATTGTGCCAAGTTTCAAAGAGCTCGCACAAACCGTGTTTGATTTAGAGTTCCAACTACATGTATCCATATAGGAGAAAACAGAGTGAAACCTAAACAGGAAAACGGTTATTGCAAAGGAACGGTTTAACCTAGAAGAACGAAATTGGGTGAGCCAAGTGGGATTGGTGTGCTGATCATTAAATGGAAGTATCATCAAGACTGGGTGAAAAAATGTTTGCTGAGATTTCAGGTAACTCGCAATTTTTGGAAGCCTGGCAACCCTTTCTATGAAAGGGATTCTCATCAGTCTCTGCTTGGGGCTACTTCAATAGCACACAAACCATAGCGATAGAACTTGGAACTACATTATTGTGCCAAATTTCAAAGAGCTAGCACAAACCGTGTTTCATTTAGAGTTCCAACTACATGTATCCATATAGGAGAAAACAGAGTGAACCCCTAAACATGAAAACGGTTATTGCAAAGGAACGGTTTAACCTAGAAGAACGAAATTTGGTGAGCCAAGTGGGATTGGTGTACTGATCACTACCTGCAAGTATTATCAAGATTGGGTGAAAAAATGTTTGCTGAGATTTCAGGAAACTCGTAGTTTTTTGGAAGCTTGGCAACCCCTTTGAATGAAAGGGATTCTCGTCAGTCTCTGCTTGGGGCTACTTCAATAGCACACAAACCATAGTGATAGAACTTGGAACTACATTATTGTGCCAAGTTTCAGAGAGCTAGCACAAACCGTGTTTGATTTAGATTTCCAAATACATGTATCCATATAGGAGAAAACAGAGTGAAACCTAAACATGAAAACGGTTACTGCAAAGGAATGGTTTAACCTAGAAGAACGAAATTTAGTGAGCCAAGTGAGATTCGTGTACTGATCACTACCTGCAAGTATCATCAAGATTGGGTGAAAAAATGTTTGCTGAGATTTCAGGAAACTCGTAGTATTTTGGAAGCTTTGCAACGCCTTTCAATGAACGGGATTCTCGTCAGTCTCTGCTTGGGGCTACTTCAATAGCACACAAACCATAGCGATAGAACTTGGAACTACATTATTGTGCCACGTTTCAAAGAGCTAGCACAAACCGTGTTTGATTTAGAGTTACAACTACATGTATATATATTGGAGAAAACAGAGTGAAACCTAAACATGAAAAACGGTTACTGCAAAGGAACGTTTAACCTAGAAGAACGAAATTTGGTGAGCCAAGTGGGCTTGCTGTACTGATCATTACCTGCAAGTATCATCAAGATTGGGTGTAAAAATGTTTGCTGAGATTTCAGGAAACTCGCAGTTTTTTGGAAGCTTGGCAACCCCTTTCAATGAAAGGGATTCTCGTCAGTCTCTGCTTGGGGCTACTTCAATAGCACACAAACCATAGCGATACAACTTGGAACTACATTATTGTGCCAAGTTTCAAAGAGCTAGCACAAACCGTGATTGATTTAGAGTTCCAACTACATGTATCCATATAGGAGAAAACAGAGTGAAACCTAAACATGAAAAAGGTTACTGCAAAGGAACGGTTTAACCTAGAAGAACGAAATTTAGTGAGCCAAGTGGGATTGGGTTTACTGATCACTACCTGCAAGTATTATCAAGGATTGGGTGAAAAAATGTTTGCTGAGATTTCAGGAAACTCTCAGTTTTTGGAAGCTTGGCAACCCCTTTGAATGAAAGGGATTCTCGTCAGTCTCTGCTTGGGGCTACTTCAATAGCACACAAAACCATAGCGATAGAACTGGGAACTACATTATTGTGCCAAGATTCAAAGAGCTAGCACAAACCGTGTTTGATTTAGAGTTCCAAATACATGTATCCATATAGGAGAAAACAGAGGGAAACCTAAACATGAAAACGGTTACTGCAAAGGAACGGTTTAATCTAGAAGAACGAAATTTGGTGAGCCAAGTGGGATTGGTGTACTGATCATTAAATGGAAGTATCATCAAGACTGGGTGAAAAAATGTTTGCTGAGATTTCACGAAACTCGTAGTTTTTTGGAAGCTTGGCAACCCCTTTGAATGAAAGGGATTCTCGTCAGTCTCTGCTTGGGGCTACTTCAATAGCACACAAACCATAGCGATAGAACTGGGAACTACATTATTGTGCCAAGATTCAAAGAGCTAGCACAAACCGTGTTTGATTTAGAGTTCCAAATACATGTATCCATATAGGAGAAAACAGAGGGAAACCTAAACATGAAAACGGTTCCTGCAAAGGAACGGTTTAACCTGAAGAACAAAATTTAGTGAGCCAAGTGAGATTCGTGTACTGATCACTACCTGCAAGTATCATCAAGATTGGGTGAAAAAATATTTGCTGAGATTTCAGGAAACTCGTAGTTTTTGGAACCTTGGCAACCCCTTTGAATGAAAGGGATTCTCGTCAGTCTCTGCTTGGGGCTACTTCAATAGCACACAAACCATAGCGATAGAACTTGGAACTACATTATTGTGAAAAGTTTCAAAGAGCAAGCACAAACAGTGTTTGATTTAGAGTTCCAACTACATGTATCCATATAGGAGAAAACAGAGTGAAACCTAAACATGAAAACGGTTACTGCAAAGAACGGTTTAACCTAGAAGAACGAAATTTGGTGAGCCAAGTGGGATTGGTGTACTGATCATTAAATGGAAGTATCATCAAGATTGGGTGAAAAAATGTTTGCTGAGACATCACGGAAACTCATAGTTTTTTGGAAGATTGGCAACCCCTTTGAATGAAAGGATTCTCGTCAGTCTCTGCTTGAGGCTACTTCAATAGAACACAAACCATAGCGATACAACTTGGAACTACATTATTGTGCCAAGTTTCAAAGAGCTAGCACAAACCGTGTTTATTTAGAGTTCCAACTACATTTATCCATATAGGAGAAAACAGAGTGAAACCTAAACATGAAAAAGGTTACTGCAAAGGAACGGTTTAACCTAGAAGAACGAAATTTAGTGAGCTAAGTGAGATTCGTGTACTGATCACTACCTGCAAGTATTATCAAGATTGTGTGAAAAAAATGTTTGCTGAGATTTCAGGAAACTCTCAGTTTTTTGGAAGCTTGGCAACCCCTTTGAATGAAAGGGATTCTCGTCAGTCTCTGCTTGGGGCTACTTCAATAGCACACAAACCATAGCGATAGAACTGGGAACTACATTATTGTGCCAAGATTCAAAGAGCTAGCACAAACCGTGTTTGATTTAGAGTTCCAAATACATGTATCCATATAGGAGAAAACAGAGGGAAACCTAAACATGAAAACGGTTCCTGCAAAGGAACGGTTTAAACCTGAAGAACAAAATTTAGTGAGCCCAAGTGAGATTCGTGTACTGATCACTACCTGCAAGTATCATCAAGATTGTGTGAAAAAATGTTTGCTGAGATTTCAGGAAACTCGTAGTTTTTTGGAAGCTTCGCAACCCCTTTGAATGAAAGGGATTCTCGTCAGTCTCTGCTTGGGGCTACTTCAATAGCACACAAACCATAATGATAGAACTTGGAACTACATTGTTGTGCCAATATAGCGCGCGTGTGATCTCTCTCT
>NW_027553055.1:0-47711 GCF_045843805.1 Urocitellus parryii
ACTTGGCTCACTAAATTGCGTTCTTCTAGGTTAAACCGTTCCTTTGCAGTAACCATTTTCATGTTTAGGTTTCACTCTGTTTACTCCTATATGGATACATGTAGTTGGAACTCTAAATCAAACACGGTTTGTGCTAGCTCTTTGAAACTTGGCACAATAATGTAGTTCCAAGTTATATCGCTATGGTTTGTGTCCTATTGAAGAAGCCCCAAGCAGAGACTGACGAGAATCACTTTCATTGAAAGGGGTTGCCAAGCTTCCAAAAAACTACGAGTTTCCGGAAATCTCAGCAAACATTTTTTCACCCAATCTTGATGATCCTTGCAGGTAATGATCAGTACACTAATCCCACTTGGATCACCAAATTTCGTTCTTCTAGGTTAAACCGTTCCTTTGCAGTAACCGTTTTCATGTTTAGGTTTCACTCTGTTTTCTCCTATACGGATACAAGTAGTTGGAACTCTAAATCAATCAAGGTTTGTGCTAGCTTTTTGAAACTTGGCACAATAATGTAGTTCCACGTTCTATCGCTATGGTTTGTGTACTATTGAAGTAGCCCCAAGCAGAGACTGACGAGAATCACTTTCATTGAAAGGGGTTGCCAAGCTACCAAAAAACTACGAGTTTCCTGAAATCTCAGGAAATATTTTTTCACCCAATCTTGATGATACTTGCAGGTAATGGTCAGTACACCAATCCCACTTGGCTCACCAAATTTCATTCATTAAGGTTAAACGGTACCTTTGCAGTAACCGTTTTCATGTTTAGGTTTCACTCTGTTTTCTCCTGTATAGATACATGTATTTGGAACTCTAAATCGAACACGGTTTGTGCTAGCTCTTTGAAACTTGGCAAAATAATGTAGTTCCAAGTTCTATCGCTATGGTTTGTGTCCTATTGAAGTAGCCCCAAGAAGAGACTGACGAGAATCACTTTCATTGAAAGGGGTTGCCAAGCTTCCAAAAAACTACGAGTTTCCGGAAATCTCAGCAAACATTTTTTCACCCAATCTTGATGATACTTGCAGGTAATGATCAGTACACCATTGCCACTTGGCTCACCAAATTGCGTTCTTCTAGGTTAATCCTTTCCTTTGCAGAAACCGTTTTCATGTTTAGGTTTCACTCTGTTTTCTCCTATATGGATACATGTAGTTGGAACTCTAAATCAAACACGGTTTGTGCTAGCTCTTTGAAACTTGGCACAAGAATGTAGTTCCAAGTTCTATCGCTATGGTTTGTGTCGTATTTAAGAATCCCCAAGCAGAGACTAACGAGAATCACTTTCATTGAAAGGGGTTGCCAAGCTTCCAAAAAACTACGAGTTTCCTAAAATCTCAGCAAACATTTTTTCACCCAAACTTTTGATACTGGCAGGTAATGATCAGTACACAAATCCCACTTGGCTCACCAAATTTCGTTCTTCTAGGTTAAACCGTTCCTTTTGCAGTAACCGTTTTCATGTTTAGGTTTCACTCTGTTTTCTCTTATATGGATACATGTAGTTGGAACTCTAAATCAAACACGGTTTGTGCTAGCTCTTTGAAACTTGGCACAATAATGTAGTTCCAAGTTATATCGCTATGGTTTGTGTCCTATTGAAGAAGCCCCAAGCAGAGACTGACGAGAATCACTTTCATTGAAAGGGGTTGAGAAGCTTCCAAAAAACTACGAGTTTCCTGAAATCTCAGCAAACATTTTTTCACCCAATCTTGATGATACTTGCAGGTATGATCAGTACAATAATCCCACTTGGCTCACTAAATTGCGTTTTTCTAGGTTAAACCGTTCCTTTGCAGTAACCATTTTCATATTTAGGTTTTACTCTGTTTTCTCCTATATGGATACATGTAGTTGGACCTCTAAATCAAACACGGTTTGTGCTAGCTCTTTGAAAATTGGCACAATAATGTAGTTCCAAGTTCAATCGCTATGGTTTGTGTCCTATTGAAGTAGCCCCAAGCAGAGACTGATGAGAATCACTTTCATTGAAAGGGGTTGCCAAGCTTCCAAAAAACTACGAGTCCCGGAAATCTCAGCAAACATTTTTTCACCCAATCTTGATGATCCTTGCAGGTAATGATCAGTACACCAATCCCACTTGGCTCACCAATTTTCGTTCTTCTAGGTTAAACCGTTCCGTTGCAGTAACCGTTTTCATGTTTAGGTTTAACTCTGTTTTCTCCTATATGGATAAATGTAGTTGGAACTCTAAATCAAACACGGTTTGTGCTAGCTCCTTGAAACTAGGCACAATAATGTAGTTCCAAGTTCTATCACTATGGTGTGTGTCCAATTGAAGTAGCCCCTAGCAGAGACTGACGAGCATTACTTTCATTGAAAGGGGTTGCCAAGCTTCCAAAATCTACGAGTTTCCTGAAAGCTCAGCAAACATTTTTTCACCCAATCTTGATGATACTTCCTTTTAATGATCAGTACAAACATCCCACTTTCTCACCCAATTTCATTCTTCTAGGTTAAACCGTTCCTTTGCTGTAACCGTTTTCATGTTTAGGTTTCACTCTGTTTTCTCCTATATGGATACATGTATTTGGAACTCTAAATCATACAAGGTTTGTGCTAGCTCTTTGAAACTTGGCGGAATAATGTAGTTCCAAGTTCTATCGCTATGTTTTGTGTCCTATTGAAGTAGCCCCAAGCAGAGACTGACGAGAATCACTTTCATTGCAAGGGGTTGCCAAGCTTCCAAAAAGCTACGAGTTTCCTAAAATCTCAGCAAACATTTTTTCACCCAATCTTGATGATACTTGCACGTAATGATCAGTACACCAATCCCACTTGGCTCACTAAATTGCGTTCTTCTAGGTTAAACCGTACCTTTGCAGTAACCGTTTTCATGTTTAGGTTTCACTCTGTTTTCTCCTATATGGATACATGTAGTTGGAACTCTAAATGGAACACGGTTTGTGCTAGCTCTTTGGAACTTGGCACAATAATGTAGTTCCATGTTCTATCTCTATGGTTTGTGTCCTATTTAAGAAGCCCCAAGCAGAGACTAAGGAGAATCACTTTCATTGAAAGGGGTTGCCAAGCTTCCAAAAAACTACAAGTTTCCTAAAATCTCAGCAAACATTTTTTCACCCAAACTTTTGATACTTGCAGGTAATGATCAGTACACCAATCCCACTTGGCTCACTAAATTGTGTTTTTCTAGGTTAAACAGTTCCTTTGCAGTGACCGTTTTCATATTTAGGTTTCACTCTGTTTTCTCCTATATGGATACATGTAGTTGGAACTCTAAATCAAACACGGTTTGTGCTCGCTCTTTGAAACTTGGCACAATAATGTAGTTCCAAGTTCAATCGCTATGGTTTGTGTCCTATTGAAGTAGCACCAAGCAGAGACTGACGAGAATCACTTTCATTGAAAGGGCTTGCCAAGCTTCCAAAAAACTACGAGTTTCCGGAAATCTCAGCAAACATTTTTTCACCCAATCTTGATGATCCTTGCAGGTAATGATCAGTACACTAATCCCACTTGGTTCACCAAATTTCGTTCTTCTAGGTTAAACCGTTCCTTTGCAGTAACCGTTTCCATGTTTAGTTTTCACTCTGTTTTCTCCTATACGGATACAAGTAGTTGGAACTCTAAATCAATCAAGGTTTGTGCTAGCTTTTTGAAACTTGGCACAATAATGTAGTTCCAAGTTCTATCGCTATGGTTTGTGTACTATTGAAGTAGCCCCAAGCAGAGACTGACGAGAATCACTTTCATTGAAAGGGGTTGCCAAGCTACCAAAAAACTACGCGTTTCCTGAAATCTCAGGAAATATTTTTTCACCCAATCTTGATGATACTTGCAGGTAATGGTAAGTACACCAATCCCACTTGGCTCACCAAATTTCATTCATTAAGGTTAAACGGTACCTTTGCAGTAACCGTTTTCATGTTTAGGTTTCACTCTGTTTTCTCCTATATGGATACATGTATTTGGAACTCTAAATCGAACAGGGTTTGTGCTAGCTCTTTGAAACTTGGCACAATAATGTAGTTCCAAGTTCTATCGCTATGGTTTGTGTCCTATTGAAGTAGCCCCAAGAAGAGACTGACGAGAATCACTTTCATTGAAAGGGGTTGCCAAGCTTCCAAAAAACTACGAGTTTCCGGAAATCTTAGCAAACATTTTTTCACCCAATCTTGATGATACTTGCAGGTAATGATCAGTACACCATTGCCACTTGGCTCACCAAATTGCGTTCTATTAGGTTAAACCTTTCCTTTGCAGAAACCGTTTTCATGTTTAGGTTTCACTCTGTTTTCTCCTATATGGATACATGTAGTTGGAACTCTAAATCAAACACGGTTTGTGCTAGCTCTTTAAAACTTGGCACAAGAATGTAGTTCCAAGTTCTATCGCTATGGTTTGTGTCCTATTTAAGAAGCCCCAAGCAGAGACTAACGAGAATCACTTTTATTGAAAGGGGTTGCCAAGCTTCCAAAAAACTACGAGTTTCCTAAAATCTCAGCAAACATTTTTTCACCCAAATTTTTGATACTTGCAGGTAATGATCAGTACACAAATCCCACTTAGCTCACCAAATTTCGTTCTTCTAGGTTAAACCCTTCCTTTGCAGTAACCGTTTTCATATTTAGGTGTCACTCTGTTTTGTCCTATATGGATACATGTAGTTGGAACTCTAAATCAAACACGGTTTGTGCTAGCTCTTTGAAACTTGGCACAAGAATGTAGTTCCAAGTTCTATCACTATGGTTTGTGTCCTATTGACCTAGCCCCAAGCAGAGACTGACGAGAATCACTTTCATTGAAAGGGGTTTCCAAGATTCCAAAAGACTACGAGTTTCCGGAAATCTCAGCAAACATTTTTTCACCCAATCTAGATGATACTTCCATTTAATGATCAGTATACCAATCCCACTTGGTTCACCACATTTCGTTCTTCTAGGTTAAACCGTTCCTTTGCAGTAACCGTTTTAATGTTTAGGTTTCACTCTGTGTTCTCCTGTATGGATACATGTAGTTGGAACTCTAAATCAAACACGGATTGTGCTAGATCTTTCAAACTTGGCACAATAATGTAGTTCCAAGTTCTATCGCTACGGTTTGTGTCCTATTGAAGTAGCCCCAAGCAGAGACTGACGAGAATCACTTACATTGAAAGGGGTTGCCAAGCTTCCAAAAAACTACGAGTTTCCTGAAATCTCAGCAAACATTTTTTCACCCAATCTTGATGATACTTGCAGGAAATGATCAGTACACCAATCCCACTTGGCTCACCAAACTTCGTTCTTCTAGGTTCAACCGTTCCTTTGCAGTAACCGTTTTCATGTTTAGGTTTCACTCTGTTTTCTCCTATATGGATACATGTAGTTGGAACTCTAAATCAAACACGGTTTTTGCTAGCTCTTTGAAACTTGGCACAATAATGTAGTTCCGAGTTCTATCGCTATGGTTTGTGTTCTATTGAAGTAGCCCCAAGCAGAGACTGAGGAGACTCACTTTCATTGAAAGGGGTTGCCAAGCTTCCAAAAAACGACGAGTTTCCGGAAATCTCAGCAAACATTTTTTCACCCAATCTTGATGATACTTGCAGGTAATGATCAGTACACCAATCCCACTTGGCTCACTAAATTGCGTTCTTCTAGGTTAAACTGTTCGTTTGCAGTAACCGTTTTCATGTTTAGGTTACACTCTGTTTTCTCCTATATGGATATATGTAGTTGGAACTCTAAATCAAACACGGTTTGTGCTAGCTCTTTGAAACTTGGCAAAATAATGTAGTTCCAAGTTCTTTCACTATGGTTTGTGTCTTATTGAAGTAGCCCCAAGCAAAGACTGACAAGAATAACTTTCATTGAAAGGGGTTGCAAAGATCCAAAAAACGACGATTTTCAGGAAATCTCAGCAAACATTTTTTCACGCAAACTTTTGATACTTGCAGGTAATGGTCAGTACACAAACCCCACTTGGCTCACCAAATTTCGTTCTTCTAGGTTAAACTGTTCCTTTGCAGTAACTGTTTTCATGTTTACGTTTCACTCTGTTTTCTCCTATATGGATACATGTATTTGGAACTCTAAATCAAACACGGTTTGTGCTAGCCCTTTAAAACTTGGCACAAGAATGTCGTTCCAAGTTCTATCGCTATGGTTTGTGTCCTATTGAAGTAGCCCCAAGCAGAGACTGACGAGAATCACTTTCATTGAAAGGGGTTGCCAAGCTTCCAAAAAACTACAAGTTTCCGGAAATCTCATTAAACATTTTTTCACCCAATCTTGATGATACTTGCAGGTAATGATCAGTACACCAATCCCACTTGGCTCACCAAATTTCGTTCTTCTAGGTTCAACCGTTCCTTTACAGTAACCGTTTTCATGTTTAGGTTTCACTCTGTTTTCTCCTATATGGATACATGTAGTTGGAACTCTAAATCAAACACGGGTTGTGCTAGCTCTTTCAAACTTGGCACAATAATATAGTTCCAAGTTCTATCGCTATGGTTTGTGTCCTACTGAAGTAGCCCCAAGCAGAGACTGACGAGAATCACTTTCATTGAAAGGGTTGCCAAGCTTCCAAAAAATACGAGTTTCTGAAATCTCACCAAACAGTTTTTCACCCAATCTTGATGATACTTCCATTTAATTATCAAGACACCAATCCCACTTGGCTCACCAAATTTCGTTTTTCTAGGTTAAACAGTTCCTTTGCAGTAACGGTTTTCATGTTTAGGTTTCACTCCGTTTTCTCCTATATGGATACATGTAGTTGGAACTCTAAGTCAAACACAGTTTGGTGCTAGCTCTTTGAATCTTGGCACAATAATGTAGTTCCAAGTTCTATCGCTATGGTTTTTGTGCTATTGAAGTCGCCCCAAGCAGAGACTGACGAGAATCACTTTCATTGAAACGGGTTGCCAAGCTTCCAAAAAAATACGAGTTTCCTGAAATCTCAGCAAATATTTTTTTCACCCAATCCTGATGATACTTGCAGGTAATGATCAGTACACCAATCCCACTTGGCTCACCAAATTTCGTTCTTCTAGTTTAAACCGTTCCTTTGCAGTAACCGTTTTCATGTTTAGGTTTCACTCTGTTTTCTCCTATATGTATACATGTATTTGGAACTCTAAATCAAACACGGTTTGTGATAGCTCTTTGAAATTTGGCACAATAATGTAGTTCCAAGTTCTATCGCTATGGTTTGTGTCCCATTGAAGTAGCCCCAAGCAGAGAAGGAGGAGAATCACTTTCATTGAAAGGGGTTGCCAAGCTTCCAAAAAACTACGAGTGTTCTGAAATCTCAGCAAACATTTTTTCACCCAATCTTGATGATACTTGCAAGTAATGATCAGTACACCAATCCCACTTGGCTCACCAAATTGCGTTGTTCTAGGTTAAACCGTTCCTTTGGAGTAACCGTTTTCATGTTAAGGTTTCACGCTGTTTTCTCCTATATGGATACATGTAGTTGGAACTCTAAATCAAACACGGAATGTGCTAGCTCTTTGAAACTTGGCACAATAATGTAGTTCCAAGTTCTATCACTATGGTTTGTGTCCTACTGGAGTAGCCCCAAGCAGAGACTGACGAGAATCACTTTCATTGAAAGCAGTTGCCAAGCTTCCAAAAAACTACGAGTTTCCGGAAATCTCAGCAAATATTTTTTCACCCAATCTAGATGATACTTCATTTAATGATCAGTATACCAATCCCACTTGGTTCACCAAATTTCGTTCTTCTAGGTTCAACCGTTCCTTTGCAGTAACCGTTTTCATGTTTAGGTTTCACTCTGTTTTCTCCTATATGGATACATGTAGTTGGAACTCTAAATCAAACACGGTTTGTGCTAGCTCTTTGAAACTTGGCACAATAATGTAGTTCCAAGTTCTATCACTATTGTTTGTGTCCTATTGAAGTAGCCCCAAGCAGAGACTGACGAGATTCACTTTCATTGAAAGGGTTTGCCAAGCTTCCAAAAAACTACGAGTTTCCGAAAATCTCATTAAACATTTTTTCACCCAATCTTGATGATACTTGCAGGTAATGATCAGTACACCATTGCCACTTGGCTCACCAAATTGCGTTCTTCTAGGTTAAACCTTTCCTTTGCAGAAACCGTTTTCATGTTTAGGTTTCACTCTGTTTTCTCCTATATGGATACATGTAGTTGGAACTCTAAATCAAACACGGTTTGTGCTAGCTCTTTAAAACTTGGCACAAGAATGTAGTTCCAAGTTCTATCGCTATGGTTTGTGTCCTATTTAAGAAGCCCCAAGCAGAGACTAACGAGAATCACTTTCATTGAAAGGGGTTGCCAAGCTTCCAAAAAACTACGAGTTTCCTAAAATCTCAGCAAACATTTTTTCACCCAAATTTTTGATACTTGCAGGTAATGATCAGTACACAAATCCCACTTAGCTCACCAAATTTCGTTCTTCTAGGTTAAACCCTTCCTTTGCAGTAACCGTTTTCATATTTAGGTGTCACTCTGTTTTGTCCTATATGGATACATGTAGTTGGAACTCTAAATCAAACACGGTTTGTGCTAGCTCTTTGAAACTTGGCACAAGAATGTAGTTCCAAGTTCTATCACTATGGTTTGTGTCCTATTGACCTAGCCCCAAGCAGAGACTGACGAGAATCACTTTCATTGAAAGGGGTTTCCAAGATTCCAAAAGACTACGAGTTTCCAGAAATCTCAGCAAACATTTTTCACCCAATCTAGATGATACTTCCATTTAATGATCAGTATACCAATCCCACTTGGTTCACACATTTCGTTCTTCTAGGTTAAACCGTTCCTTTGCAGTAACCGTTTTCATGTTTAGGTTTCACTCTGTGTTCTCCTGTATGGATACATGTAGTTGGAACTCTAAATCAAACACGGATTGTGCTAGATCTTTCAAACTTGGCACAATAATGTAGTTCCAAGTTCTATCGCTACGGTTTGTGTCCTATTGAAGTAGCCCCAAGCAGAGACTGACGAGAATCACTTACATTGAAAGGGGTTGCCAGCTTCCAAAAACTACGAGTTTCCTGAAATCTCAGCAAACATTTTTTCACCCATCCTTGATGATACTTGCAGGTAATGATCAGTACACCAATCCCACTTGCCTCACCAAATTGAGTTCTTCTAGGTTAAACGTTCCTTTGCAGTAACCCTTTTCATGTTTAGGTTTCACTCTGTTTTTCTCCTATATGGATACATGTAGTTGGAACTCTAAATCAAACACGGTTTGTGCTAGCTCTTTGAAACTTGGCACAATAATGTAGTTCCGAGTTCTATCGCTATGGTTTGTGTTCTATTGAAGTAGCCCCAAGCAGAGACTGAGGAGACTCACTTTCATTGAAAGGGGTTGCCAAGCTTCCAAAAAACGACGGTTTCCGGAAATCTCAGCAAACATTTTTTCACCCAATCTGGATGATACTTGCAGGTAATGATCAGTACACCAATCCCACTTGGCTCACTAAATTGCGTTCTTCTAGGTTAAACTGTTCGTTTGCAGTAACCGTTTTCCATGTTTAGGTTACACTCTGTTTTCTCCTATATGGATATATGTAGTTGGACTCTAAATCAAACACGGTTTGTGCTAGCTCTTTGAAACTTGGCAAAATAATGTAGTTCCAAGTTCTTTCGCTATGGTTTGTGTCTTATTGAAGTAGCCCCAAGCAAAGACTGACAAGAATAACTTTCATTGAAAGGGGTTGCAAAGTTCCAAAAAACGACGATTTTCAGGAAATCTCAGCAAACATTTTTTCACGCAAACTTTTGATACTTGCAGGTAATGGTCAGTACACAAACCCCACTTGGCTCACCAAATTTCGTTCTTCTAGGTTAAACTGTCCTTTGCAGTAACTGTTTTCATGTTTACGTTTCACTCTGTTTTCTCCTATATGGATACATGTATTTGGAACTCTAAATCAAACACGGTTGTGCTAGCCCTTTAAAACTTGGCACAAGAATGTCGTTCCAAGTTCTATCGCTATGGTTTGTGTCCTATTGAAGTAGCCCCAAGCAGAGACTGACGAGAATCACTTTCATTGAAAGGGGTTGCCAAGCTTCCAAAAAACTACAAGTTTCCGGAAATCTCATTAAACATTTTTTCACCCAATCTTGATGATACTTGCAGGTAATGATCAGTACACCAATCCCACTTGGCTCACCAAATTTCATTCTTCTAGGTTCAACCGTTCCTTTACAGTAACCGTCTTCATGTTTAGGTTTCACTCTGTTTTCTCCTATATGGATACATGTAGTTGGAACTCTAAATCAAACACGGGTTGTGCTAGCTCTTTCAAACTTGGCACAATAATGTAGTTCCAAGTTCTATCGCTATGGTTTGTGTCCTACTGAAGTAGCCCCAAGCAGAGACTGACGAGAATCACTTTCATTGAAAGGGTTGCCAAGCTTCCAAAAAATACGAGTTTCCGAAATCCTCACCAAACAGTTTTTCACCCAATCTTGATGATACTTCCATTTAATTATCAAGACACCAATCCCACTTGGCTCACCAAATTTTCGTTTTTCTAGGTTAAACAGTTCCTTTGCAGTAACGGTTTTCATGTTTAGGTTTCACTCCGTTTTCTCCTATATGGATACATGTAGTTGGAACTCTAAGTCAAACACAGTTGGTGCTAGCTCCTTGAATCTTGGCACAATAATGTAGTTCCAAGTTCTATCGCTATGGTTTTTGTCCTATTGAAGTAGCCCCAAGCAGAGACTGACGAGAATCACTTTCATTGAAACGGGTTGCCAAGCTTCCAAAAAAATACGAGTTTCCTGAAATCTCAGCAAATATTTTTTTCACCCAATCCTGATGATACTTGCAGGTAATGATCAGTACACCAATCCCACTTGGCTCACCAAATTTCGTTCTTCTAGTTTAAACCGTTCCTTTGCAGTAACCGTTTTCATGTTTAGGTTTTCACTCTGTTTTCTCCTATATGTATACATGTATTTGGAACTCTAAATCAAACACGGTTTGTGATAGCTCTTTGAAATTTGGCACAATAATGTAGTTCCAAGTTCTATCGCTATGGTTTGTGTCCCATTGAAGTAGCCCCAAGCAGAGAAGGAGGAGAATCACTTTCATTGAAAGGGGTTGCCAAGCTTCCAAAAAACTACGAGTGTTCTGAAATCTCAGCAAACATTTTTTCACCCAATCCTTGATGATACTTGCAAGTAATGATCAGTACACCAATCCCACTTGGCCTCACCAAATTGCGTTGTTCTAGGTTAAACCGTTCCTTTGGAGTAACCGTTTTCATGTTAAGGTTTCACTCTGTTTTCTCCTATATGGATACATGTAGTTGGAACTCTAAATCAAACACGGAATGTGCTAGCTCTTTGAAACTTGGCACAATAATGTAGTTCCAAGTTCTATCACTATGGTTTGTGTCCTACTGGAGTAGCCCCAAGCAGAGACTGACGAGAATCACTTTCATTGAAAGCAGTTGCCAAGCTTCCAAAAACTACGAGTTTTCCGGAAATCTCAGCAAATAATTTTTTCACCCAATCTAGATGATACTTCATTTAATGATCAGTATACCAATCCCACTTGGTTCACCAAATTTCGTTCTTCTAGGTTCAACCGTTCCTTTGCAGTAACCGTTTTCATGTTTAGGTTTCACTCTGTTTTCTCCTATATGGATACATGTAGTTGGAACTCTAAATCAAACACGGTTTGTGCTAGCTCTTTGAAACTTGGAACAATAATGTAGTTCCAAGTTCTATCACTATTGTTTGTGTCCTATTGAAGTAGCCCCAAGCAGAGACTGACGAGATTCACTTTTCATTGAAAGGGTTTGCCAAGCTTCCAAAAAACTACGAGTTTCCGAAAATCTCATTAAACATTTTTTCACCCCAATCTTGATGATACTTGCAGGTAATGATCAGGACACCAATCCCACTTGGCTCAACCAAATGGCGTTCTTCTAGGTTAAACCGTTCCTTTGCAGTAACCGTTTTCATGTTTAGGTTTCACTGTGTTTTCTCCTATATGGATACATGTATTTGGAACTCTAAATCAAACACGGTTTGTGCTAGCTCTTTGAAACTTGGCACAAGAATGTAGTTCCAAGTTCTATTGCTATGGTTTGTGTCCTATTGAAGTAGCCCCAAGCAGAGACTGACGAGAATCACTTTCATTGAAAGGGGTTGCCAAGCTTCCAAAAAACTACGAGTTTCCGGAAATCTCAGCAAACATTTTTCACCCAATCTTGATGATACTTCCATTTAATGATCAGTACACCAATCCCACTTGCTCACCAAATTTTCGTTATTCTAGGTTAAACTGTTCCTTGCAGTAACCGTTTTCATGTTTAGGTTTCACTCTGTTTTCTCCTATATGAATACATATAGTTGGAACTCTAAATCAATCACGGTTTGTGCTATCTCTTTGAAACTTGGAACAATAATGTAGTTCCAAGTTCTATCGCTATGGATTGTGTCCTATTGAAGTAGCCCCAAGCAGAGACTGACGAGAATCACTTTCATTGAAAGTGGTTGCCAAGCTTCCAAAAAACTACGAGTGTTCTGAAATCTCAGCAAACATTTTTTCACCCAATCTTGATGATACTTGCAGGTAATGATCAGTACACCAATCCCACTTGGCTCACCAAATTGCGTTGTTCTAGGTTAAACCGTTCCTTTCGAGTAACCGTTT
Source organism: Urocitellus parryii (assembly GCF_045843805.1). NCBI lineage: Eukaryota > Metazoa > Chordata > Mammalia > Rodentia > Sciuridae > Urocitellus > Urocitellus parryii. The sequence goes on from NW_027553055.1 coordinate 12,643, forward strand.
TCATATTAAGGTTTCACTCTGTTTTCTCCTATATGGATACATGTAGTTGGAACTCTAAATCAAACACAGTTTGTGCTAGCTCTTTGAAACTTGGCACAATAATGTAGTTCCAAGTTCTATCGCTATGGTTTGTGTCCTATTGGAGTAGCCCCAAGCAGAGACTGGACGAGAATCACTTTCATTGAAAGGGGTTGCCAAGCTTCCAAAAAACTACGAGTTTCCGGAAATCTCAGCAAACATTTTTTCACCCAATCTTGATGATACTTCCATTTAATGATCAGTACACCAATCCCACTTGGCTCACCAAATTTCGTTATTCTAGGTTAAACCGTTCCTTTGCAGGAACCGATTTCATGTTTAGGTTTCACTCTGTTTTCTCCTATATGAATACATATAGTTGGAACTCTAAATCAATCACGGTTTGTGCTATCTCTTTGAACTTGGAACAATAATGTAGTTCCAAGTTCTATCGCTATGGTTTGTGTCCTATTGAAGTAGCCCCAAGCAGAGACTGACGAGAATCACTTTCATTGAAAGTGGTTGCCAAGCTTCCAAAAAACTACGAGTGTTCTGAAATCTCAGCAAACATTTTTTCACCCAATCTTGATGATACTTGCAGGTAATGATCAGTACACCAATCCCACTTGGCTCACCAAATTGCGTTGTTCTAGGTTAAACCGTTCCTTTGGAGTAACCGTTTTCATGTTAAGGTTTCACTCTGTTTTCTCCTATATGGATACATGTAGTTGGAACTCTAAATCAAACACGGTTTGTGCTAGCTCCTTGAAACTTGGCACAAGAATGTAGTTCCAAGTTCTATCGCTATTTTTTGTGTCCTATTGAAGTAGCCCCAAGGCAGAGACTGACGAGATTCACTTTCATTGAAAGGGTTTGCCAAGCTTCCAAAAAACTACGAGTTTCCGAAAATCTCATTAAACATTTTTTCACCCAATCTTGATGATACTTGCAGGTAATGATCAGGACACCAATCCCACTTGGCTCACCAAATGGCGTTCTTCTAGGTTAAACCGTTCCTTTTGCAGTAAACGGTTTTCATGTTTAGGTTTCACTCTGTTTTCTCCTATATGGATACATGTAGTTGGAACTCTTAAATCAAACACGGTTTGTGCTAGCTCTTTAAACTTGGCACAAGAATGTAGTTCCAAGTTCTATCGCTATGGTTTGTGTCCTATTGAAGTAGCCCCAAGCAGAGACTGACGAGAATCACTTTCATTGAAAGGGGTTGCCAAGCTTCCAAAAAACTACGAGTTTCCGGAAATCTCAGCAAACATTTTTTCACCCAATCTTGATGATACTTGCAGGTAATGATCAGTACACCAATCCCACTTGGCTCACCAAAATTTCGTTATTCTAGGTTAAACCGTTCCTTTGCAGGAACCGTTTTCCATGTTTAGGTTTCAATCTGTTTTCTCCTATATGAATACATATAGTTGGAACTCTAAATCATACACGGTTTGTGCTATCTCTTTGAAACTTGGAACAATAATGTAGTTCCAAGTTCTATCGCTATGGTTTGTGTCCTATTGAAGTAGCCCCAAGCAGAGACTGACGAGATTCACTTTCATTGAAAGGGTTTGCCAAGCTTCCAAAAAATTACGAGTGTTCTGAAATCTCAGCAAACATTTTTTCACCCAATCTTGATGATACTTGCAGGTAATGATCAGTACACCAATCCCACTTGGCTCACCAAATTGCGTTGTTCTAGGTTAAACCGTTCCTTTGGAGTAACCGTTTTCCATGTTAAGGTTTCACTCTGTTTTCTCCTATATGGATACATGTAGTTGGAACTCTAAATCAAACACAGTTTGTGCTAGCTCTTTGAAACTTGGCACAATAATGTAGTTCCAAGTTCTATCGCTATGGTTTGTGTCCTATTGGAGTAGCCCCAAGCAGAGACTGACGAGAATCACTTTCATTGAAAGGGGTTGCCAAGCTTCCAAAAAACTACGAGTTTCCGGAAATCTCAGCAAACATTTTTTCACCAATCTAGATGATACTTCATTTAATGATCAGTATACCAATCCCACTTGGTTCACCAAATTTCGTTCTTCTAGGTTCAACCGTTCCTTTGCAGTAACCGTTTTCATGTTTAGGTTTCACTCTGTTTTCTCCTATAAGGATACATGTAGTTGGAACTATAAATCAAACACGGTTTGTGCTAGGTCTTTGAAACTTGGCACAATAATGTAGTTCCAAGTTCTATCACTATTGTTTGTGTCCTATTGAAGTAGCCCCAAGCAGAGACTGACGAGATTCACTTTCATTGAAAGGGTTTGCCAAGCTTCCAAAAAAACTACGAGTTTCCGAAAATCTCATTAAACATTTTTTTCACCCAATCTTGATGATACTTGCAGGTAATAGCAGGACACCAATCCCACTTGGCTCACCAAATGGCGTTCTTCTAGGTTAAACCGTTCCTTTGCAGTAACCGTTTTCATGTTTAGGTTTCACTCTGTTTTCTCCTATATGGATACATGTAGTTGAAACTCTAAATCAAACACGGTTTGTGCTAGCTCTTTAAAACGTGGCACAAGAATGTAGTTCCAAGTTCTATCGCTATGGTTTGTGTCCTATTGAAGTAGCCCCAAGCAGAGACTGACGAGAATCACTTTCATTGAAAGGGGTTGCCAAGCTTCCAAAAAACTACGAGTTTCCGGAAATCTCAGCAAACATTTTTTTCACCCAATCTTGATGATACTTCCATTTAATGATCAGTACACCAATCCCACTTGGCTCACCAAATTTCGTTATTCTAGGTTAAACTGTTCCTTTGCAGTAACCGTTTTCATGTTTAGGTTTCACTCTGTTTTCTCCTATATGAATACATATAGTTGGAACTCTAAATCAATCACGGTTTGTGCTATCTCTTTGAAACTTGGAACAATAATGTAGTTCCAAGTTCTATCGCTATGGATTGTGTCCTATTGAAGTAGCCCCAAGCAGAGACTGACGAGAATCACTTTCATTGAAAGTGGTTGCCAAGCTTCCAAAAAACTACGAGTGTTCTGAAATCTCAGCAAACATTTTTTCACCCAATCTTGATGATACTTGCAGGTAATGATCAGTACACCAATCCCACTTGGCTCACCAAATTGCGTTGTTCTAGGTTAAACCGTTCCTTTCGAGTAACCGTTTTCATATTAAGGTTTCACTCTGTTTTCTCCTATATGGATACATGTAGTTGGAACTCTAAATCAAACACAGTTTGTGCTAGCTCTTTGAAACTTGGCACAATAATGTAGTTCCAAGTTCTATCGCTATGGTTTGTGTCCTATTGGAGTAGCCCCAAGCAGAGACTGACGAGAATCACTTTCATTGAAAGGGGTTGCCAAGCTTCCAAAAAACTACGAGTTTCCGGAAATCTCAGCAAACATTTTTTCACCCAATCTTGATGATACTTCCATTTAATGATCAGTAACACCCAATCCCACTTGGCTCACCAAATTTCGTTATTCTAGGTTAAACCGTTCCTTTGCAGGAACCGATTTCATGTTTAGGTTTCACTCTGTTTTCTCCTATATGAATACATATAGTTGGAACTCTAAATCAATCACGGTTTGTGCTATCTCTTTGAAACTTGGAACAATAATGTAGTTCCAAGTTCTATCGCTATGGTTTGTGTCCTATTGAAGTAGCCCCAAGCAGAGACTGACGAGAATCACTTTCATTGAAAGTGGTTGCCAAGCTTCCAAAAAACTACGAGTGTTCTGAAATCTCAGCAAACATTTTTTCACCCAATCTTGATGATACTTGCAGGTAATGATCAGTACACCAATCCCACTTGGCTCACCAAATTGCGTTGTTCTAGGTTAAACCGTTCCTTTGGAGTAACCGTTTTCATGTTAAGGTTTCACTCTGTTTTCTCCTATATGGATACATGTAGTTGGAACTCTAAATCAAACACGGTTTGTGCTAGCTCCTTGAAACTTGGCACAAGAATGTAGTTCCAAGTTCTATCGCTATGGTTTGTGTCCTATTGCAGTAGCCCCAAGCAGAGACTGACGAGAATCAGTTTCATTGAAAGGGTTTGCCAAGCTTCCAAAAAACTACGAGTTTCCGGAAATCTCAGCAAACATTTTTTCACCCAATCTAGATGATACTTCATTTAATGATCAGTATACCAATCCCAACTTGGTTCACCAAATTTCGTTCTTCTAGGTTCAACCGTTCCTTTGCAGTAACCGTTTTCATATTTAGGTTTCACTCTGTTTTCTCCTATATGGATACATGTAGTTGGAACTCTAAATCAAACACGGTTTGTGCTAGCTCTTTGAAACTTGGCACAATAATGTAGTTCCAAGTTCTATCACTATTTTTTGTGTCCTATTGAAGTAGCCCCAAGCAGAGACTGACGAGATTCACTTTCATTGAAAGGGTTTGCCAGCTTCCAAAAAACTACGAGTTTCCGAAAATCTCATTAAATATTTTTTCACCCAATCTTGATGATACTTGCAGGTACTGATCAGGACACCAATCCCACTTGGCTCACCAAATGGCGTTCTTCTAGGTTAAACCGTTCCTTTGCAGTAACCGTTTTCATGTTTAGGTTTCACTCTGTTTTCTCCTATATGGATACATGTAGTTGGAACTCTAAATCAAACACGGTTTGTGCTAGCTCTTTAAAACTTGGCAACAAGAATGTAGTTCCAAGTTCTATCGCTATGGTTTGTGTCCTATTGAAGTAGCCCCAAGCAGAGACTGACGAGAATCACTTTCATTGAAAGGGTTGCCAAGCTTCCAAAAAACTACGAGTTTACGGAAATCTCAGCAAACATTTTTTCACCCAATCTTGATGATACTTGCAGGTAATGATCAGTACACCAATCCCACTTGGCTCACCAAATTTTCGTTATTCCTAGGTTAAACCGTTCCTTTGCAGGAACCGTTTTCATGTTTAGGTTTCACTGTTTTCTCCTATATGAATACATATAGTTGGAACTCTAAATCAAACACGGTTTGTGCTATCTCTTTGAAACTTGGAACAATAATGTAGTTCCAAGTTCTATCGCTATGGTTTGTGTCCTATTGAAGTAGCCCCAAGCAGAGACTGACGAGATTCACTTTCATTGAAAGGGTTTGCCAAGCTTCCAAAAAATTACGAGTGTTCTGAAATCTCAGCAAACATTTTTTCACCCAATCTTGATGATACTTGCAGGTAATGATCAGTACACCAATCCCACTTGGCTCACCAAATTGCGTTGTTCTAGGTTAAACCGTTCCTTTGGAGTAACCGTTTTCATGTTAAGGTTTCACTCTGTTTTCTCCTATATGGATACATGTAGTTGGAACTCTAAATCAAACACAGTTTGTGCTACCTCTTTGAAACTTGGCACAATAATGTAGTTCCAAGTTCTATCGCTATGGTTTGTGTCCTATTGGAGTAGCCCCAAGCAGAGACTGACGAGAATCACTTTCATTGAAAGGGGTTGCCAAGCTTCCAAAAAACTACGAGTTTCCGGAAATCTCAGCAAACATTTTTTCACCAATCTAGATGATACTTCATTTAATGATCAGTATACCAATCCCACTTGGTTCACCAAATTTCGTTCTTCTAGGTTCAACCGTTCCTTTGCAGTAACCGTTTTCATGTTTAGGTTTCACTCTGTTTTCTCCTATATGGATACATGTAGTTGGAACTATAAATCAAACACGGTTTGTGCTAGGTCTTTGAAACTTGGCACAATAATGTAGTTCCAAGTTCTATCACTATTGTTTGTGTCCTATTGAAGTAGCCCCAAGCAGAGACTGACGAGATTCACTTTCATTGAAAGGGTTTGCCAAGCTTCCAAAAAACTACGAGTTTCCGAAAATCTCATTAAACATTTTTTCACCCAATCTTGATGATACTTGCAGGTAATGAGCAGGACACCAATCCCACTTGGCTCACCAAATGGCGTTCTTCTAGGTTAAACCGTTCCTTTGCAGTAACCGTTTTCATGTTTAGGTTTCACTCTGTTTTCTCCTATATGGATACATGTAGTTGAAACTCTAAATCAAACACGGTTTGTGCTAGCTCTTTAAAACGTGGCACAAGAATGTAGTTCCAAGTTCTATCGCTATGGTTTGTGTCCTATTGAAGTAGCCCCAAGCAGAGACTGACGAGAATCACTTTCATTGAAAGGGGTTGCCAAGCTTCCAAAAAACTACGAGTTTCCGGAAATCTCAGCAAACATTTTTTGACCCAATCTTGATGATACTTCCATTTAATGATCAGTACACCAATCCCACTTGGCTCACCAAATTTCGTTATTCTAGGTTAAACCGTTCCTTTGCAGGAACCGTTTTCATGTTTAGGTTTCACTCTGTTTTCTCCTATATGAATACATATAGTTGGAACTCTAAATCAATCACGGTTTGTGCTATCTCTTTGAAACTTGGAACAATAATGTAGTTCCAAGTTCTATCACTATGGATTGTGTCCTATTGAAGTAGCCCCAAGCAGAGACTGACGAGAATCACTTTCATTGAAAGTGGTTGCCAAGCTTCCAAAAAACTACGAGTGTTCTGAAATCTCAGCAAACATTTTTTCACCCAATCTTGATGATACTTGCAGGTAATGATCAGTACACCAATCCCACTTGGCTCACCAAATTGCGTTGTTCTAGGTTAAACCGTTCCTTTGGAGTAACCGTTTTCATGTTAAGGTTTCACTCTGTTTTCTCCTATATGGATACATGTAGTTGGAACTTTAAATCAAACACAGTTTGTGCTAGCTCTTTGAAACTTGGCACAATAATGTAGTTCCAAGTTCTATCGCTATGGATTGTGTCCTATTGGAGTAGCCCCAAGCAGAGACTGACGAGAATCACTTTCATTGAAAGGGGTTGCCAAGCTACCAAAAAACTACGAGTTTCCGGAAATCTCAGCAAACATTTTTTCACCCAATCTAGATGATACTTCATTTAATGATCAGTATACCAATCCCACTTGGCTCACCAAATTTCGTTCTTCTAGGTTCAACCGTTCCTTTGCAGTAACCGTTTTCATGTTTAGGTTTCACTCTGTTTTCTCCTATATGGATACATGTAGTTGGAACTCTAAATCAAACACGGTTTGTGCTAGCTCTTTAAAACTTGGCACAATAATGTAGTTCCAAGTTGTATCACTATTTTTTGTGTCCTATTGAAGTAGCCCCAAGCAGAGACTGACGAGATTCACTTTCATTGAAAGGGTTTGCCAAGCTTCCAAAAAACTACGAGTTTCCGAAAATCTCATTAAACATTTTTTCACCCAATCTTGATGATACTTGCAGGTAATGATCAGGACACCAATCCCACCTGGCTCACCAAATGGCGTTCTTCTAGGTTAAACCGTTCCTTTGCAGTAACCGTTTTCATGTTTAGGTTTCACTCTGTTTTCTCCTATATGGATACATGTAGTTGGAACTCTAAATCAAAGACGGTTTGTGCTAGCTCTTTAAAACTTGGCACAATAATGTAGTTCCAAGTTCTATCGCTATGGTTTGTGTTCTATTGAAGTAGCCCCAAGCAGAGACTGACGAGAATCACTTTCATTGAAAGGGGTTGCCAAGCTTCCAAAAAACTACGAGTTTCCGGAAATCTCAGCAAACATTTTTTCACCCAATCTTGATGATACTTGCAGGTAATGATCAGTACACCAATCCCACTTGGCTCACCAAATTTCGTTATTCTAGGTTAAACCGTTCCTTTGCAGGAACCGTTTTCATGTTTAGGTTTCACTCTGTTTTCTCCTATATGAATACATATATTTGGAACTCTAAATCAAACACGGTTTGTGCTATCTCTTTGAAACTTGGAACAATAATGTAGTTCCAAGTTCTATCGCTATGGTTTGTGTCCTATTGAAGTAGCCCCAAGCAGAGACTGACGAGAATCACTTTCATTGAAAGGGGTTGCCAAGCTTCCAAAAAACTACAAGTGTCCGGAAATCTCATTAAACATTTTTTCACCCAATCTTGATGATACTTGCAGGTAATGATCAGTACACCAATCCCACTTGGCTCACCAAATTTCGTTCTTCTAGGTTCAACCGTTCCTTTACAGTAACCGTTTTCATGTTTAGGTTTCACTCTGTTTTCTCCTATATGGATACATGTAGTTGGAACTCTAAATCAAACACGGGTTGTGCTAGCTCTTTCAAACTTGGCACAATAATGTAGTTCCAAGTTCTATCGCTATGGTTTGTGTCCTACTGAAGTAGCCCCAAGCAGAGACTGACGAGAATCACTTTCATTGAAAGGGGTTGCCAAGCTTCCAAAAAATACGTGTTTCTGAAATCTCACCAAACAGTTTTTCACCCAATCTTGATGATACTTCCATTTAATTATCAAGACACCAATCCCACTTGGCTCACCAAATTTCGTTTTTCTAGGTTAAACAGTTCCTTTGCAGTAACGGTTTTCATGTTTAGGTTTCACTCCGTTTTCTCCTATATGGATACATGTAGTTGGAACTCTAAGTCAAACACAGTTGGTGCTAGCTCTTTGAATCTTGGCACAATAATGTAGTTCCAAGTTCTATCGCTATGGTTTTTGTCCTATTGAAGTAGCCCCAAGCAGAGACTGACGAGAATCACTTTCATTGAAACGGGTTGCCAAGCTTCCAAAAAAATACGAGTTTCCTGAAATCTCAGCAAATATTTTTTTCACCCAATCCTGATGATACTTGCAGGTAATGATCAGTACACCAATCCCACTTGGCTCACCAAATTGCGTTGTTCTAGGTTAAACCGTTCCTTTGGAGTAACCGTTTTCATGTTAAGGTTTCACTCTGTTTTCTCCTATATGGATACATGTAGTTGGAACTCTAAATCAAACACGGAATGTGCTAGCTCTTTGAAACTTGGCACAATAATGTAGTTCCAAGTTCTATCACTATGGTTTGTGTCCTACTGGAGTAGCCCCAAGCAGAGACTGACGAGAATCACTTTCATTGAAAGGGGTTGCCAAGCTTCCAAAAAACTACGAGTTTCCGGAAATCTCAGCAAATATTTTTTCACCCAATCTAGATGATACTTCATTTAATGATCAGTATACCAATCCCACTTGGTTCACCAAATTTCGTTCTTCTAGGTTCAACCGTTCCTTTGCAGTAACCGTTTTCATGTTTAGGTTTCACTCTGTTTTCTCCTATATGGATACATGTAGTTGGAACTCTAAATCAAACACGGTTTGTGCTAGCTCTTTGAAACTTGGCACAATAATGTAGTTCCAAGTTCTATCACTATTGTTTGTGTCCTATTGAAGTAGCCCCAAGCAGAGACTGACGAGATTCACTTTCATTGAAAGGGTTTGCCAAGCTTCCAAAAAACTACGAGTTTCCGAAAATCTCATTAAACATTTTTTCACCCAATCTTGATGATACTTGCAGGTAATGATCAGGACACCAATCCCACTTGGCTCACCAAATGGCGTTCTTCTAGGTTAAACCGTTCCTTTGCAGTAACCGTTTTCATGTTTAGGTTTCACTCTGTTTTCTCCTATATGGATACATGTATTTGGAACTCTAAATCAAACACGGTTTGTGCTAGCTCTTTGAAACTTGGCACAAGAATGTAGTTCCAAGTTCTATTGCTATGGTTTGTGTCCTATTGAAGTAGCCCCAAGCAGAGACTGACGAGAATCACTTTCATTGAAAGGGGTTGCCAAGCTTCCAAAAAACTACGAGTTTCCGGAAATCTCAGCAAACATTTTTTCACCCAATCTTGATGATACTTCCATTTAATGATCAGTACACCAATCCCACTTGGCTCACCAAATTTCGTTATTCTAGGTTAAACTGTTCCTTTGCAGTAACCGTTTTCATGTTTAGGTTTCACTCTGTTTTCTCCTATATGAATACATATAGTTGGAACTCTAAATCAATCACGGTTTGTGCTATCTCTTTGAAACTTGGAACAATAATGTAGTTCCAAGTTCTATCGCTATGGATTGTGTCCTATTGAAGTAGCCCCAAGCAGAGACTGACGAGAATCACTTTCATTGAAAGTGGTTGCCAAGCTTCCAAAAAACTACGAGTGTTCTGAAATCTCAGCAAACATTTTTTCACCCAATCTTGATGATACTTGCAGGTAATGATCAGTACACCAATCCCACTTGGCTCACCAAATTGCGTTGTTCTAGGTTAAACCGTTCCTTTGCAGTAACCGTTTTCATGTTTAGGTTTCACTCTGTTTTCTCCTATATGGATACATGTATTTGGAACTCTAAATCAAACACGGTTTGTGCTAGCTCTTTGAAACTTGGCACAAGAATGTAGTTCCAAGTTCTATTGCTATGGTTTGTGTCCTATTGAAGTAGCCCCAAGCAGAGACTGACGAGAATCACTTTCATTGAAAGGGGTTGCCAAGCTTCCAAAAAACTACGAGTTTCCGGAAATCTCAGCAAACATTTTTTCACCCAATCTTGATGATACTTCCATTTAATGATCAGTACACCAATCCCACTTGGCTCACCAAATTTCGTTATTCTAGGTTAAACTGTTCCTTTGCAGTAACCGTTTTCATGTTTAGGTTTCACTCTGTTTTCTCCTATATGAATACATATAGTTGGAACTCTAAATCAATCACGGTTTGTGCTATCTCTTTGAAACTTGGAACAATAATGTAGTTCCAAGTTCTATCGCTATGGATTGTGTCCTATTGAAGTAGCCCCAAGCAGAGACTGACGAGAATCACTTTCATTGAAAGTGGTTGCCAAGCTTCCAAAAAACTACGAGTGTTCTGAAATCTCAGCAAACATTTTTTCACCCAATCTTGATGATACTTGCAGGTAATGATCAGTACACCAATCCCACTTGGCTCACCAAATTGCGTTGTTCTAGGTTAAACCGTTCCTTTGGAGTAACCGTTTTCATGTTAAGGTTTCACTCTGTTTTCTCCTATATGGATACATGTAGTTGGAACTCTAAATCAAACACGGTTTGTGCTAGCTCTTTGAAACTTGGCACAAGAATGTAGTTACAAGTTCTATCGCTATGGTTTGTGTCCTATTGCAGTAGCCCCAAGCAGAGACTGACGAGAATCAGTTTCATTGAAAGGGGTTGCCAAGCTTCCAAAAAACTACGAGTTTCCGGAAATCTCAGCAAACATTTTTTCACCCAATCTAGATGATACTTCATTTAATGATCAGTATACCAATCCCACTTGGTTCACCAAATTTTGTTCTTCTAGGTTCAACCGTTCCTTTGCAGTAACCGTTTTCATGTTTAGGTTTCACTCTGTTTTCTCCTATATGGATACATGTAGTTGGAACTCTAAATCAAACACGGTTTGTGCTAGCTCTTTGAAACTTGGCACAATAATGTAGTTCCAAGTTCTATCACTATTTTTTGTGTCCTATTGAAGTAGCCCCAAGCAGAGACTGACGAGATTCACTTTCATTGAAAGGGTTTGCCAAGCTTCCAAAAACTACGAGTTTCCGAAAATCTCATTAAACATTTTTTCACCCAATCTTGATGATACTTGCAGGTAATGATCAGGACACCAATCCCACTTGGCTCACCAAATGGCGTTCTTCTAGGTTAAACCGTTCCTTTGCAGTAACCGTTTTCATGTTTAGGTTTCACTCTGTTTTCTCCTATATGGATACATGTAGTTGGAACTCTAAATCAAACACGGTTTGTGCTAGCTCTTTAAAACTTGGCACAAGAATGTTGTTCCAAGTTCTATCGCTATGGTTTGTGTCCTATTGAAGTAGCCCCAAGCAGAGACTGACGAGAATCACTTTCATTGAAAGGGGTTGCCAAGCTTCCAAAAAATTACGAGTGTTCTGAAATCTCAGCAAACATTTTTTCACCCAATCTTGATGATACTTGCAGGTAATGATCAGTACACCAATCCCACTTGGCTCACCAAATTGCGTTGTTCTAGGTTAAACCGTTCCTTTGGAGTAACCGTTTTCATGTTAAGGTTTCACTCTGTTTTCTCCTATATGGATACATGTAGTTGGAACTCTAAATCAAACACAGTTTGTGCTAGCTCTTTGAAACTTGGCACAATAATGTAGTTCCAAGTTCTATCGCTATGGTTTGTGTCCTATTGGAGTAGCCCCAAGCAGAGACTGACGAGAATCACTTTCATTGAAAGGGGTTGCCAAGCTTCCAAAAAACTACGAGTTTCCGGAAATCTCAGCAAACATTTTTTCACCAATCTAGATGATACTCCATTTAATGATCAGTATACCAATCCCACTTGGTTCACCAAATTTCGTTCTTCTTGGTTCAACCGTTCCTTTGCAGTAACCGTTTTCATGTTTAGGTTTCACTCTGTTTTCTCCTATATGGATACATGTAGTTGGAACTATAAATCAAACACGGTTTGTGCTAGGTCTTTGAAACTTGGCACAATAATGTAGTTCCAAGTTCTATCACTATTGTTTGTGTCCTATTGAAGTAGCCCCAAGCAGAGACTGACGAGATTCACTTTTATTGAAAGGGTTTGCCAAGCTTCCAAAAAACTACGAGTTTCCGAAAATCTCATTAAACATTTTTTCAACCAATCTTGATGATACTTGCAGGTAATGATCAGGACACCAATCCCACTTGGCTCACCAAATGGCGTTCTTCTAGGTTAAACCGTTCCTTTGCAGTAACCGTTTTCATGTTTAGGTTTCACTCTGTTTTCTCCTATATGGATACATGTAGTTGAAACTCTAAATCAAACACGGTTTGTGCTAGCTCTTTAAAACTTGGCACAAGAATGTAGTTCCAAGTTCTATCGCTATGGTTTGTGTCCTATTGAAGTAGCCCCAAGCAGAGACTGACGAGAATCACTTTCATTGAAAGGGGTTGCCAAGCTTCCAAAAAACTACGAGTTTCCGGAAATCTCAGCAAACATTTTTTGACCCAATCTTGATGATACTTCCATTTAATGATCAGTACACCAATCCCACTTGGCTCACCAAATTTCGTTATTCTAGGTTAAACCGTTCCTTTGCAGGAACCGTTTTCATGTTTAGGTTTCACTCTGTTTTCTCCTATATGAATACATATAGTTGGAACTCTAAATCAATCACGGTTTGTGCTATCTCTTTGAAACTTGGAACAATAATGTAGTTCCAAGTTCTATCGCTATGGATTGTGTCCTATTGAAGTAGCCCCAAGCAGAGACTGACGAGAATCACTTTCATTGAAAGTGGTTGCCAAGCTTCCAAAAAACTACGAGTGTTCTGAAATCTCAGCAAACATTTTTTCACCCAATCTTGATGATACTTGCAGGTAATGATCAGCACACCAATCCCACTTGGCTCACCAAATTGCGTTGTTCTAGGTTAAACCGTTCCTTTGGAGTAACCGTTTTCATGTTAAGGTTTCACTCTGTTTTCTCCTATATGGATACATGTAGTTGGAACTCTAAATCAAACACAGTTTGTGCTAGCTCTTTGAAACTTGGCACAATAATGTAGTTCCAAGTTCTATCGCTATGGTTTGTGTCCTATTGGAGTAGCCCCAAGCAGAGACTGACGAGAATCACTTTCATTGAAAGGGGTTGCCAAGCTTCCAAAAAACTACGAGTTTCCGGAAATCTCAGCAAACATTTTTTCACCCAATCTAGATGATACTTCATTTAATGATCAGTATACCAATCCCACTTGGTTCACCAAATTTCGTTCTTCTAGGTTCAACCGTTCCTTTGCAGTAACCGTTTTCATGTTTAGGTTTCACTCTGTTTTCTCCTATATGGATACATGTAGTTGGAACTCTAAATCAAACACGGTTTGTGCTAGCTCTTTAAAACTTGGCACAATAATGTAGTTCCAAGTTGTATCACTATTTTTTGTGTCCTATTGAAGTAGCCCCAAGCAGAGACTGACGAGATTCACTTTCATTGAAAGGTTTTGCCAAGCTTCCAAAAAACTACGAGTTTCCGAAAATCTCATTAAACATTTTTTCACCCAATCTTGATGATACTTGCAGGTAATGATCAGGACACCAATCCCACTTGGCTCACCAAATGGCGTTCTTCTAGGTTAAACCGTTCCTTTGCAGTAACCGTTTTCATGTTTAGGTTTCACTCTGTTTTCTCCTATATGGATACATGTAGTTGGAACTCTAAATCAAAGACGGTTTGTGCTAGCTCTTTAAAACTTGGCACAATAATATAGTTCCAAGTTCTATCGCTATGGTTTGTGTCCTATTGAAGTAGCCCCAAGCAGAGACTGACGAGAATCACTTTCATTGAAAGGGGTTGCCAAGCTTCCAAAAAACTACGAGTTTCCCGGAAATCTCAGCAAACATTTTTTGACCCAATCTTGATGATTCTTCCATTTAATGATCAGTACATCAATCCCACTTGGCTCACCAAATTTCGTTATTCTAGGTTAAACCGTTCCTTTGCAGGAACCGTTTTCATGTTTAGGTTTCACTCTGTTTTCTCCTATGTGAATACATATAGTTGGAACTCTAAATCAAACACGGTTTGTGCTATCTCTTTGAAACTTGGAACAATAATGTAGTTCCAAGTTCTATCGCTATGGTTTGTGTCCTATTGAAGTAGCCCCATGCAGAGACTGACGAGAATCACTTTCATTGAAAGTGGTTGCCAAGCTTCCAAAAACTACGAGTTTCCGGAAATCTCAGCAAACATTTTTTCACCCAATCTAGATGATACTTCATTTAATGATCAGTATACCAATCCCAATTGGTTCACCAAATTTCGTTCTTCTAGGTTCAACCGTTCCTTTGCAGTAACCGTTTTCATGTTTAGGTTTCACTCTGTTTTCTCCTATATGGATACATGTAGTTGGAACTCTAAATCAAACACGGTTTGTGCTAGCTCTTTGAAACTTGGCACAATAATGTAGTTCCAAGTTCTATCACTATTTTTTGTGTCCTATTGAAGTAGCCCCAAGCAGAGACTGACGAGATTCACTTTCATTGAAAGGGTTTGCCAAGCTTCCAAAAAACTACGAGTTTCCAAAAATCTCATTAAACATTTTTTCACCCAATCTTGATGATACTTGCAGATAATGATCAGGACACCAATCCCACTTGGCTCACCAAATGGCGTTCTTCTAGGTTAAACCGTTCCTTTGCAGTAACCGTTTTCATGTTTAGGTTTCACTCTGTTTTCTCCTATATGGATACATGTAGTTGGAACTCTAAATCAAAGACGGTTTGTGCTAGCTCTTTAAAACTTGGCACAATAATGTAGTTCCAAGTTCTATCGCTATGGTTTGTGTTCTATTGAAGTAGCCCCAAGCAGAGACTGACGAGAATCACTTTCATTGAAAGGGGTTGCCAAGCTTCCAAAAAACTACGAGTTTCCGGAAATCTCAGCAAACATTTTTTCACCCAATCTTGATGATACTTCCATTTAATGATCAGTACACCAATCCCACTTGGCTCACCAAATTTCGTTATTCTAGGTTAAACCGTTCCTTTGCAGGAACCGTTTTCATGTTTAGGTTTCACTCTGTTTTCTCCTATATGAATACATATATTTGGAACTCTAAATCAAACACGGTTTGTGCTATCTCTTTGAAACTTGGAACAATAATGTAGTTCCAAGTTCTATCGCTATGGTTTGTGTCCTATTGAAGTAGCCCCAAGCAGAGACTGACGAGAATCACTTTCATTGAGAGTGGTTGCCAAGCTTCCAAAAACTACGAGTGTTCTGAAATCTCAGCAAACATTTTTTCACCCAATATTGATGATACTTGCAGGTAATGATCAGTCCACCAATCCCACTTGGCTCACCAAATTGCGTTATTCTAGGTTAAACCGTTCCTTTGCAGGAACCGTTTTCATGTTTAGGTTTCACTCTGTTTTCTCCTATATGAATACATATAGTTGGAACTCTAAATCAAACACGGTTTGTGCTATCTCTTTGAAACTTGGAACAATAATGTAGTTCCAAGTTCTATTGCTATGGTTTGTGTCCTATTGAAGTAGCCCCAAGCAGAGACTGACGAGATTCACTTTCATTGAAAGGGTTTGCCAAGCTTCCAAAAAATTACGAGTGTTCTGAAATCTCAGCAAACATTTTTTCACCCAATCTTGATGATACTTGCAGGTAATGATCAGGACACCAATCCCACTTGGCTCACCAAATTGCGTTGTTCTAGGTTAAACCGTTCCTTTGGAGTAACCGTTTTCATGTTAAGGTTTCACTCTGTTTTCTCCTATATGGATACATGTGGTTGGAACTCTAAATCAAACACAGTTTGTGCTAGCTCTTTGAAACTTGGCACAATAATGTAGTTCCAAGTTCTATCGCTATGGTTTGTGTCCTATTGGAGTAGCCCCAAGCAGAGACTGACGAGAATCACTTTCATTGAAAGGGGTTGCCAAGCTTCCAAAAAACTACGAGTTTCCGGAAATCTCAGCAAACATTTTTTCACCAATCTAGATGATACTCCATTTAATGATCAGTATACCAATCCCACTTGGTTCACCAAATTTCGTTCTTCTAGGTTCAACCGTTCCTTTGCAGTAACCGTTTTCATGTTTAGGTTTCACTCTGTTTTCTCCTATATGGATACATGTAGTTGGAACTATAAATCAAACACGGTTTGTGCTAGGTCTTTGAAACTTGGCACAATAATGTAGTTCCAAGTTCTATCACTATTGTTTGTGTCCTATTGAAGTAGCCCCAAGCAGAGACTGACGAGATTCACTTTCATTGAAAGGGTTTGCCAAGCTTCCAAAAAACTACGAGTTTCCGAAAATCTCATTAAACATTTTTTCACCCAATCTTGATGATACTTGCAGGTAATGATCAGGACACCAATCCCACTTGGCTCACCAAATGGCGTTCTTCTAGGTTAAACCGTTCCTTTGCAGTAACCGTTTTCATGTTTAGGTTTCACTCTGTTTTCTCCTATATGGATACATGTAGTTGAAACTCTAAATCAAACACGGTTTGTGCTAGCTCTTTAAAACTTGGCACAAGAATGTAGTTCCAAGTTCTATCGCTATGGTTTGTGTCCTATTGAAGTAGCCCCAAGCAGAGACTGACGAGAATCACTTTCATTGAAAGGGGTTGCCAAGCTTCCAAAAAACTACGAGTTTCCGGAAATCTCAGCAAACATTTTTTGACCCAATCTTGATGATACTTCCATTTAATGATCAGTACATCAATCCCACTTGGCTCACCAAATTTCGTTATTCTAGGTTAAACCGTTCCTTTGCAGGAACCGTTTTCATGTTTAGGTTTCACTCTGTTTTCTCCTATGTGAATACATATAGTTGGAACTCTAAATCAAACACGGTTTGTGCTATCTCTTTGAAACTTGGAACAATAATGTAGTTCCAAGTTCTATCGCTATGGTTTGTGTCCTATTGAAGTAGCCCCATGCAGAGACTGACGAGAATCACTTTCATTGAAAGTGGTTGCCAAGCTTCCAAAAACTACGAGTTTCCGGAAATCTCAGCAAACATTTTTTCACCCAATCTAGATGATACTTCATTTAATGATCAGTATACCAATCCCAATTGGTTCACCAAATTTCGTTCTTCTAGGTTCAACCGTTCCTTTGCAGTAACCGTTTTCATGTTTAGGTTTCACTCTGTTTTCTCCTATATGGATACATGTAGTTGGAACTCTAAATCAAACACGGTTTGTGCTAGCTCTTTGAAACTTGGCACAATAATGTAGTTCCAAGTTCTATCACTATTTTTTGTGTCCTATTGAAGTAGCCCCAAGCAGAGACTGACGAGATTCACTTTCATTGAAAGGGTTTGCCAAGCTTCCAAAAAACTACGAGTTTCCAAAAATCTCATTAAACATTTTTTCACCCAATCTTGATGATACTTGCAGGTAATGATCAGGACACCAATCCCCCTTGGCTCACCAAATGGCGTTCTTCTAGGTTAAACCGTTCCTTTGCAGTAACCGTTTTCATGTTTAGGTTTCACTCTGTTTTCTCCTATATGGATACATGTAGTTGGAACTCTAAATCAAAGACGGTTTGTGCTAGCTCTTTAAAACTTGGCACAATAATGTAGTTCCAAGTTCTATCGCTATGGTTTGTGTTCTATTGAAGTAGCCCCAAGCAGAGACTGACGAGAATCACTTTCATTGAAAGGGGTTGCCAAGCTTCCAAAAAACTACGAGTTTCCGGAAATCTCAGCAAACATTTTTTCACCCAATCTTGATGATACTTCCATTTAATGATCAGTACACCAATCCCACTTGGCTCACCAAATTTCGTTATTCTAGGTTAAACCGTTCCTTTGCAGGAACCGTTTTCATGTTTAGGTTTCACTCTGTTTTCTCCTATATGAATACATATATTTGGAACTCTAAATCAAACACGGTTTGTGCTATCTCTTTGAAACTTGGAACAATAATGTAGTTCCAAGTTCTATCGCTATGGTTTGTGTCCTATTGAAGTAGCCCCAAGCAGAGACTGACGAGAATCACTTTCATTGAGAGTGGTTGCCAAGCTTCCAAAAAACTACGAGTGTTCCCTGAAATCTCAGCAAACATTTTTTCACCCAATATTGATGATACTTGCAGGTAATGATCAGTTCACCAATCCCACTTGGCTCACCAAATTGCGTTGTTCTAGGTTAAACCGTTACTTTGGAGTAACCGTTTTCATGTTAAGGTTTCACTCTGTTTTCTCCTATATGGATACATGTAGTTGGAACTCTAAATCAAACACGGTTTGTGCTAGCTCTTTGAAACTTGGCAGAATAATGCAGTTCCAAGTTCTATCACTATGGTTTGTGTCCTATTGGAGTAGCCCCAAGCAGAGACTGACGAGAATCACTTTCATTGAAAGGGGTTGCCAAGCTTCCAAAAAACTACGAGTTTCCGGAAATCTCAGCAAACATTTTTTCACCCAATCTAGATGATACTTCATTTAATGATCAGTATACCAATCCCACTTGGTTCACCAAATTTCGTTCTTCTAGGTTCAACCGTTCCTTTGCAGTAACCGTTTTCATGTTTAGGTTTCACTCTGTTTTCTCCTATATGGATACATGTAGTTGGAACTCTAAATCAAACACGGTTTGTGCTAGCTCTTTGAAACTTGGCACAATAATGTAGTTCCAAGTTCTATCACTATTGTTTGTGTCCTATTGAAGTAGCCCCAAGCAGAGACTGACGAGATTCACTTTCATTGAAAGGGTTTGCCAAGCTTCCAAAAAACTACGAGTTTCCGAAAATCTCATTAAACATTTTTTCACCCAATCTTGATGATACTTGCAGGTAATGATCAGGACACCAATCCCACTTGGCTCACCAAATGGCGTTCTTCTAGCTTAAACCGTTCCTTTGCAGTAACCGTTTTCATGTTTAGGTTTCACTCTGTTTTCTCCTATATGGATACATGTAGTTGGAACTCTAAATCAAACACGGTTTGTGCTAGCTCTTTAAAACTTGGCACAAGAATGTAGTTCCAAGTTCTATCGCTATGGTTTGTGTCCATTGAAGTAGCCCCAAGCAGAGACTGACGAGAATCACTTTCATTGAAAGGGGTTGCCAAGCTTCCAAAAAACTACGAGTTTCCGGAAATCTCAGCAAACATTTTTTCACCCAATCTTGATGATACTTCCATTTAATGATCAGTACACCAATCCCACTTGGCTCACCAAATTTCGTTATTCTAGGTTAAACCGTTCCTTTGCAGGAACCGTTTTCATGTTTAGGTTTCACTCTGTTTTCTCCTATATGAATACATATATTTGGAACTCTAAATCAAACACGGTTTGTGCTATCTCTTTGAAACTTGGAACAATAATGTAGTTCCAAGTTCTATCGCTATGGTTTGTGTCCTATTGAAGTAGCCCCAAGCAGAGACTGACGAGAATCACTTTCATTGAGAGTGG
Source organism: Urocitellus parryii (assembly GCF_045843805.1). Lineage (NCBI taxonomy): Eukaryota > Metazoa > Chordata > Mammalia > Rodentia > Sciuridae > Urocitellus > Urocitellus parryii. The sequence continues at coordinate 32,424 of NW_027553055.1, forward strand.
TTGCCAAGCTTCCAAAAAACTACGAGTGTTCTGAAATCTCAGCAAACATTTTTTCACCCAATATTGATGATACTTGCAGGTAATGATCAGTTCACCAATCCCACTTGGCTCACCAAATTGCGTTGTTCTAGGTTAAACCGTTACTTTGGAGTAACCGTTTTCATGTTAAGGTTTCACTCTGTTTTCTCCTATATGGATACATGTAGTTGGAACTCTAAATCAAACACGGTTTGTGCTAGCTCTTTGAAACTTGGCACAATAATGCAGTTCCAAGTTCTATCACTATGGTTTGTGTCCTATTGGAGTAGCCCCAAGCAGAGACGGACGAGAATCACTTTCATTGAAAGGGGTTGCCAAGCTTCCAAAAAACTACGAGTTTCCGGAAATCTCAGCAAACATTTTTTCACCCAATCTAGATGATACTTCATTTAATGATCAGTATACCAATCCCACTTGGTTCACCAAATTTCGTTCTTCTAGGTTCAACCGTTCCTTTGCAGTAACCGTTTTCATGTTTAGGTTTCACTCTGTTTTCTCCTATATGGATACATGTAGTTGGAACTCTAAATCAAACACGGTTTGTGCTAGCTCTTTAAAACTTGGCACAATAATGTAGTTCCAAGTTGTATCACTATTTTTTGTGTCCTATTGAAGTAGCCCCAAGCAGAGACTGACGAGATTCACTTTCATTGAAAGGGTTTGCCAAGCTTCCAAAAACTACGAGTTTCCGAAAATCTCATTAAACAATTTTTCACCCAATCTTGATGATACTTGCAGGTAATGATCAGGACACCAATCCCACTTGGCTCACCAAATGGCGTTCTTCTAGGTTAAACCGTTCCTTTGCAGTAAAAGTTTTCATGTTTAGGTTTCACTCTGTTTTCTCCTATATGGATACATGTAGTTGGAACTCTAAATCAAAGACGGTTTGTGCTAGCTCTTTAAACTTGGCACAATAATGTAGTTCCAAGTTCTATCGCTATGGTTTGTGTCCTATTGAAGTAGCCCCAAGCAGAGACTGACGAGAATCACTTTCATTGAAAGGGGTTGCCAAGCTTCCAAAAACTACGAGTTTCCCGGAAATCTCAGCAAACATTTTTTTGACCCAATCTTGATGATACTTCCATTTAATGATCAGTACACCAATCCCACTTGGCTCACCAAATTTCGTTTATTCTAGGTTAAACCGTTCCTTTGCAGGAACCGTTTTCATGTTTAGGTTTCACTCTGTTTTCTCCTATATGAATACATATAGTTGGAACTCTAAATCAAACACGGTTTGTGCTATCTCTTTGAAACTTGGAACAATAATGTAGTTCCAAGTTCTATCGCTATGGTTTGTGTCCTATTGAAGTAGCCCCAAGCAGAGACTGACGAGAATCCACTTTCATTGAAAGTGGTTGCCAAGCTTCCAAAAAAACTACGAGTTCCGGAAATCTCAGCAAACATTTTTTCACCCAATCTAGATGATACTTCATTTAATGATCAGTATACCAATCCCAATTGGTTCACCAAATTTCGTTCTTCTACGTTCAACCGTTCCTTTGCAGTAACCGTTTTCATGTTTAGGTTTCACTCTGTTTTCTCCTATAGGGATACATGTAGTTGGAACTCTAAATCAAACACGGTTTGTGCTAGCTCTTTGAAACTTGGCACAATAATGTAGTTCCAAGTTCTATCACTATTTTTTGTGTCCTATTGAAGTAGCCCCAAGCAGAGACTGACGAGATTCACTTTCATTGAAAGGGTTTGCCAAGCTTCCAAAAAACTACGAGTTTCCAAAAATCTCATTAAACATTTTTTCACCCAATCTTGATGATAATTGCAGGTAATGATCAGGACACCAATCCCACTTGGGCTCACCAAATGGCGTTCTTCTAGGTTAAACCGTTCCTTTGGCAGTAACCGTTTTCATGTTTAGGTTTCACTCTGTTTTCTCCTATATGGATACATGTAGTTGGAACTCTAATCAAAGACGGTTTGTGCTAGCTCTTTAAAACTTGGCACAATAATGTAGTTCCAAGTTCTATCGCTATGGTTTGTGTCCTATTGAAGTAGCCCCAAGCAGAGACTGACGAGAATCACTTTCATTGAAAGGGGTTGCCAAGCTTCCAAAAAACTACGAGTTTCCGGAAATCTCAGCAAACATTTTTTCACCCAATCTTGATGATACTTCCATTTAATGATCAGTACACCAATCCCACTTGGCTCACCAAATTTCGTTATTCTAGGTTAAACCGTTCCTTTGCAGGAACCGTTTTCATGTTTAGGTTTCACTCTGTTTTCTCCTATATGAATACATATATTTGGAACTCTAAATCAAACACGGTTTGTGCTATCTCTTTGAAACTTGGAACAATAATGTAGTTCCAAGTTCTATCGCTATGGTTTGTGTCCTATTGAAGTAGCCCCAAGCAGAGACTGACGAGAATCACTTTCATTGAGAGTGGTTGCCAAGCTTCCAAAAAACTACGAGTGTTCTGAAATCTCAGCAAACATTTTTCACCCAATATTGATGATACTTGCAGGTAATGATCAGTTCACCAATCCCACTTGGCTCACCAAATTGCGTTGTTCTAGGTTAAACCGTTACTTTGGAGTAACCGTTTTCATGTTAAGGTTTCACTCTGTTTTCTCCTATATGGATACATGTAGTTGGAACTCTAAATCAAACACGGTTTGTGCTAGCTCTTTGAAACTTGGCAGAATAATGCAGTTCCAAGTTCTATCACTATGGTTTGTGTCCTATTGGAGTAGCCCCAAGCAGAGACTGACGGAGAATCACTTTCATTGAAAGGGGTTGCCAAGCTTCAAAAAACTACGAGTTTCCGGAAATCTCAGCAAACATTTTTTCACCCAATCTAGATGATACTTCATTTAATGATCAGTATACCAATCCCACTTGGTTCACCAAATTTCGTTCTTCTAGGTTCAACCGTTCCTTTGCAGTAACCGTTTTCATGTTTAGGTTTCACTCTGTTTTCTCCTATATGGATACATGTAGTTGGAACTCTAAATCAAACACGGTTTGTGCTAGCTCTTTGAAACTTGGCACAATAATGTAGTTCCAAGTTCTATCACTATTGTTTGTGTCCTATTGAAGTAGCCCCAAGCAGAGACTGACGAGATTCACTTTCATTGAAAGGGTTTGCCAAGCTTCCAAAAAACTACGAGTTTCCGAAAATCTCATTAAATATTTTTTCACCCAATCTTGATGATACTTGCAGGTAATGATCAGGACACCAATCCCACTTGGCTCACCAAATGGCGTTCTTCTAGGTTAAACCGTTCCTTTGCAGTAACCGTTTTCATGTTTAGGTTTCACTCTGTTTTCTCCTATATGGATACATGTAGTTGGAACTCTAAATCAAACACGGTTTGTGCTAGCTCTTTAAAACTTGGCACAAGAATGTAGTTCCAAGTTCTATCGCTATGGTTTGTGTCCTATTGAAGTAGCCCCAAGCAGAGACTGACGAGAATCACTTTCATTGAAAGGGGTTGCCAAGCTTCCAAAAAACTACGAGTTTCCGGAAATCTCAGCAAACATTTTTTCACCCAATCTTGATGATACTTCCATTTAATGATCAGTACACCAATCCCACTTGGCTCACCAAATTTCGTTATTCTAGGTTAAACCGTTCCTTTGCAGGAACCGTTTTCATGTTTAGGTTTCACTCTGTTTTCTCCTATATGAATACATATATTTGGAACTCTAAATCAAACACGGTTTGTGCTATCTCTTTGAAACTTGGAACAATAATGTAGTTCCAAGTTCTATCGCTATGGTTTGTGTCCTATTGAAGTAGCCCCAAGCAGAGACTGACGAGAATCACTTTCATTGAGAGTGGTTGCCAAGCTTCCAAAAAACTACGAGTGTTCTGAAATCTCAGCAAACATTTTTTCACCCAATATTGATGATACTTGCAGGTAATGATCAGTCCACCAATCCCATTTGGCTCACCAAATTGCGTTATTCTAGGTTAAACCGTTCCTTTGCAGGAACCGTTTTCATGTTTAGGTTTCACTCTGTTTTCTCCTATATGAATACATATAGTTGGAACTCTAAATCAAACACGGTTTGTGCTATCTCTTTGAAACTTGGAACAATAATGTAGTTCCAAGTTCTATTGCTATGGTTTGTGTCCTATTGAAGTAGCCCCAAGCAGAGACTGACGAGATTCACTTTCATTGAAAGGGTTTGCCAAGCTTCCAAAAAATTACGAGTGTTCTGAAATCTCAGCAAACATTTTTTCACCCAATCTTGATGATACTTGCAGGTAATGATCAGTACACCAATCCCACTTGGCTCACCAAATTGCGTTGTTCTAGGTTAAACCGTTCCTTTGGAGTAACCGTTTTCATGTTAAGGTTTCACTCTGTTTTCTCCTATATGGATACATGTAGTTGGAACTCTAAATCAAACACAGTTTGTGCTAGCTCTTTGAAACTTGGCACAATAATGTAGTTCCAAGTTCTATCGCTATGGTTTGTGTCCTATTGGAGTAGCCCCAAGCAGAGACTGACGAGAATCACTTTCATTGAAAGGGGTTGCCAAGCTTCCAAAAAACTACGAGTTTCCGGAAATCTCAGCAAACATTTTTTCACCAATCTAGATGATACTCCATTTAATGATCAGTATACCAATCCCACTTGGTTCACCAAATTTCGTTCTTCTAGGTTCAACCGTTCCTTTGCAGTAACCGTTTTCATGTTTAGGTTTCACTCTGTTTTCTCCTATATGGATACATGTAGTTGGAACTATAAATCAAACACGGTTTGTGCTAGGTCTTTGAAACTTGGCACAATAATGTAGTTCCAAGTTCTATCACTATTGTTTGTGTCCTATTGAAGTAGCCCCAAGCAGAGACTGACGAGATTCACTTTCATTGAAAGGGTTTGCCAAGCTTCCAAAAAACTACGAGTTTCCGAAAATCTCATTAAACATTTTTTCACCCAATCTTGATGATACTTGCAGGTAATGATCAGGACACCAATCCCACTTGGCTCACCAAATGGCGTTCTTCTAGGTTAAACCGTTCCTTTGCAGTAACCGTTTTCATGTTTAGGTTTCACTCTGTTTTCTCCTATATGGATACATGTAGTTGGAACTCTAAATCAAACACGGTTTGTGCTAGCTCTTTAAAACTTGGCACAAGAATGTAGTTCCAAGTTCTATCGCTATGGTTTGTGTCCTATTGAAGTAGCCCCAAGCAGAGACTGACGAGAATCACTTTCATTGAAAGGGGTTGCCAAGCTTCCAAAAAACTACGAGTTTCCGGAAATCTCAGCAAACATTTTTTGACCCAATCTTGATGATACTTCCATTTAATGATCAGTACACCAATCCCACTTGGCTCACCAAATTTCGTTATTCTAGGTTAAACCGTTCCTTTGCAGGAAACGTTTTCATGTTTAGGTTTCACTCTGTTTTCTCCTATATGAATACATATAGTTGGAACTCTAAATCAATCACGGTTTGTGCTATCTCTTTGAAACTTGGAACAATAATGTAGTTCCAAGTTCTATCGCTATGGATTGTGTCCTATTGAAGTAGCCCCAAGCAGAGACTGACGAGAATCACTTTCATTGAAAGTGGTTGCCAAGCTTCCAAAAAACTACGAGTGTTCTGAAATCTCAGCAAACATTTTTTCACCCAATCTTGATGATACTTGCAGGTAATGATCAGTACACCAATCCCACTTGGCTCACCAAATTGCGTTGTTCTAGGTTAAACCGTTCCTTTGGAGTAACCGTTTTCATGTTAAGGTTTCACTCTGTTTTCTCCTATATGGATACATGTAGTTGGAACTCTAAATCAAACACAGTTTGTGCTAGCTCTTTGAAACTTGGCACAATAATGTAGTTCCAAGTTCTATCGCTATGGTTTGTGTCCTATTGGAGTAGCCCCAAGCAGAGACTGACGAGAATCACTTTCATTGAAAGGGGTTGCCAAGCTTCCAAAAAACTACGAGTTTCCGGAAATCTCAGCAAACATTTTTTCACCCAATCTAGATGATACTTCATTTAATGATCAGTATACCAATCCCACTTGGTTCACCAAATTTCGTTCTTCTAGGTTCAACCGTTCCTTTGCAGTAACCGTTTTCATGTTTAGGTTTCACTCTGTTTTCTCCTATATGGATACATGTAGTTGGAACTCTAAATCAAACACGGTTTGTGCTAGCTCTTTAAAACTTGGCACAATAATGTAGTTCCAAGTTGTATCACTATTTTTTGTGTCCTATTGAAGTAGCCCCAAGCAGAGACTGACGAGATTCACTTTCATTGAAAGGGTTTGCCAAGCTTCCAAAAAACTACGAGTTTCCGAAAATCTCATTAAACATTTTTTCAACCAATCTTGATGATACTTGCAGGTAATGATCAGGACACCAATCCCACTTGGCTCACCAAATGGCGTTCTTCTAGGTTAAACCGTTCCTTTGCAGTAACCGTTTTCATGTTTAGGTTTCACTCTGTTTTCTCCTATATGGATACATGTAGTTGGAACTCTAAATCAAAGACGGTTTGTGCTAGCTCTTTAAAACTTGGCACAATAATGTAGTTCCAAGTTCTATCGCTATGGTTTGTGTCCTATTGAAGTAGCCCCAAGCAGAGACTGACGAGAATCACTTTCATTGAAAGGGGTTGCCAAGCTTCCAAAAAACTACGAGTTTCCCGGAAATCTCAGCAAACATTTTTTGACCCAATCTTGATGATACTTCCATTTAATGATCAGTACACCAATCCCACTTGGCACACCAAATTTCGTTATTCTAGGTTAAACCGTTCCTTTGCAGGAACCGTTTTCATGTTTAGGTTTCACTCTGTTTTCTCCTATATGAATACATATAGTTGGAACTCTAAATCAAACACGGTTTGTGCTATCTCTTTGAAACTTGGAACAATAATGTAGTTCCAAGTTCTATCGCTATGGTTTGTGTCCTATTGAAGTAGCCCCAAGCAGAGACTGACGAGAATCACTTTTATTGAAAGTGGTTGCCAAGCTTCCAAAAAACTACGAGTTTCCGGAAATCTCAGCAAACATTTTTTCACCCAATCTAGATGATACTTCATTTAATGATCAGTATACCAATCCCAATTGGTTCACCAAATTTCGTTCTTCTACGTTCAACCGTTCCTTTGCAGTAACCGTTTTCATGTTTAGGTTTCACTCTGTTTTCTCCTATATGGATACATGTAGTTGGAACTCTATATCAAACACGGTTTGTGCTAGCTCTTAGAAACTTGGCACAATAATGTAGTTCCAAGTTCTATCACTATTTTTTGTGTCCTATTGAAGTAGCCCCAAGCAGAGACTGACGAGATTCACTTTCATTGAAAGGGTTTGCCAAGCTTCCAAAAAACTACGAGTTTCCAAAAATCTCATTAAACATTTTTTCACCCAATCTTGATGATACTTGCAGGTAATGATCAGGACACCAATCCCACTTGGCTCACCAAATGGCGTTCTTCTAGGTTAAACCGTTCCTTTGCAGTAACCGTTTTCATGTTTAGGTTTCACTCTGTTTTCTCCTATATGGATACATGTAGTTGGAACTCTAAATCAAAGACGGTTTGTGCTAGCTCTTTAAAACTTGGCACAATAATGTAGTTCCAAGTTCTATCGCTATGGTTTGTGTCCTATTGAAGTAGCCCCAAGCAGAGACTGACGAGAATCACTTTCATTGAAAGGGGTTGCCAAGCTTCCAAAAAACTACGAGTTTCCGGAAATCTCAGCAAACATTTTTTCACCCAATCTTGATGATACTTCCATTTAATGATCAGTACACCAATCCCACTTGGCTCACCAAATTTCGTTATTCTAGGTTAAACCGTTCCTTTGCAGGAACCGTTTTCATGTTTAGGTTTCACTCTGTTTTCTCCTATATGAATACATATATTTGGAACTCTAAATCAAACACGGTTTGTGCTATCTCTTTGAAACTTGGAACAATAATGTAGTTCCAAGTTCTATCGCTATGGTTTGTGTCCTATTGAAGTAGCCCCAAGCAGAGACTGACGAGAATCACTTTCATTGAGAGTGGTTGCCAAGCTTCCAAAAAACTACGAGTGTTCTGAAATCTCAGCAAACATTTTTTCACCCAATATTGATGATACTTGCAGGTAATGATCAGTTCACCAATCCCACTTGGCTCACCAAATTGCGTTGTTCTAGGTTAAACCGTTACTTTGGAGTAACCGTTTTCATGTTAAGGTTTCACTCTGTTTTCTCCTATATGGATACATGTATTTGGAACTGTAAATCAAACACGGTTTGTGCTAGCTCTTTGAAACTTGGCAGAATAATGCAGTTCCAAGTTCTATCACTATGGTTTGTGTCCTATTGGAGTAGCCCCAAGCAGAGACTGACGAGAATCACTTTCATTGAAAGGGGTTGCCAAGCTTCCAAAAAACTACGAGTTTCCGGAAATCTCAGCAAACATTTTTTCACCCAATCTAGATGATACTTCATTTAATGATCAGTATACCAATCCCACTTGGTTCACCAAATTTCGTTCTTCTAGGTTCAACCGTTCCTTTGCAGTAACCGTTTTCATGTTTAGGTTTCACTCTGTTTTCTCCTATATGGATACATGTAGTTGGAACTCTAAATCAAACACGGTTTGTGCTAGCTCTTTGAAACTTGGCACAATAATGTAGTTCCAAGTTCTATCACTATTGTTTGTGTCCTATTGAAGTAGCCCCAAGCAGAGACTGACGAGATTCACTTTCATTGAAAGGGTTTGCCAAGCTTCCAAAAAACTACGAGTTTCCGAAAATCTCATTAAACATTTTTTCACCCAATCTTGATGATACTTGCAGGTAATGATCAGGACACCAATCCCACTTGGCTCACCAAATGGCGTTCTTCTAGGTAAACCGTTCCTTTGCAGTAACCGTTTTCATGTTTAGGTTTCACTCTGTTTTCTCCTATATGGATACATGTAGTTGGAACTCTAAATCAAACACGGTTTGTGCTAGCTCTTTAAAACTTGGCACAAGAATGTAGTTCCAAGTTCTATCGCTATGGTTTGTGTCCTATTGAAGTAGCCCCAAGCAGAGACTGACCGAGAATCACTTTCATTGAAAGGGGTTGCCAAGCTTCCAAAAAACTACGAGTTTCCGGAAATCTCAGCAAACATTTTTTCACCCAATCTTGATGATACTTCCATTTAATGATCAGTACACCAATCCCACTTGGCTCACCAAATTTCGTTATTCTAGGTTAAACCGTTCCTTTGCAGGAACCGTTTTCATGTTTAGGTTTCACTCTGTTTTCTCCTATATGAATACATATATTTGGAACTCTAAATCAAACACGGTTTGTGCTATCTCTTTGAAACTTGGAACAATAATGTAGTTCCAAGTTCTATCGCTATGGTTTGTGTCCTATTGAAGTAGCCCCAAGCAGAGACTGACGAGAATCACTTTCATTGAGAGTGGTTGCCAAGCTTCCAAAAAACTACGAGTGTTCTGAAATCTCAGCAAACATTTTTTCACCCAATATTGATGATACTTGCAGGTAATGATCAGTTCACCAATCCCACTTGGCTCACCAAATTGCGTTGTTCTAGGTTAAACCGTTACTTTGGAGTAACCGTTTTCATGTTAAGGTTTCACTCTGTTTTCTCCTATATGGATACATGTAGTTGGAACTCTAAATCAAACACGGTTTGTGCTAGCTCTTTGAAACTTGGCACAATAATGCAGTTCCAAGTTCTATCACTATGGTTTTGTGTCCTATTGGAGTAGCCCCAAGCAGAGACGGACGAGAATCACTTTCATTGAAAGGGGTTGCCAAGCTTCCAAAAAACTACGAGTTTCCGGAAATCTCAGCAAACATTTTTTCACCCAATCTAGATGATACTTCATTTAATGATCAGTATACCAATCCCACTTGGTTCACCAAATTTCGTTCTTCTAGGTTCAACCGTTCCTTTGCAGTAACCGTTTTCATGTTTAGGTTTCACTCTGTTTTCTCCTATATGGATACATGTAGTTGGAACTCTAAATCAAACACGGTTTGTGCTAGCTCTTTAAAACTTGGCACAATAATGTAGTTCCAAGTTGTATCACTATTTTTTGTGTCCTATTGAAGTAGCCCCAAGCAGAGACTGACGAGATTCACTTTCATTGAAAGGGTTTGCCAAGCTTCCAAAAAACTACGAGTTTCCGAAAATCTCATTAAACATTTTTTCACCCAATCTTGATGATACTTGCAGGTAATGATCAGGACACCAATCCCACTTGGCTCACCAAATGGCGTTCTTCTAGGTTAAACCGTTCCTTTGCAGTAACCGTTTTCATGTTTAGGTTTCACTCTGTTTTCTCCTATATGGATACATGTAGTTGGAACTCTAAATCAAAGACGGTTTGTGCTAGCTCTTTAAAACTTGGCACAATAATGTAGTTCCAAGTTCTATCGCTATGGTTTGTGTCCTATTGAAGTAGCCCCAAGCAGAGACTGACGAGAATCACTTTCATTGAAAGGGGTTGCCAAGCTTCCAAAAAACTACGAGTTTCCCGGAAATCTCAGCAAACATTTTTTGACCCAATCTTGATGATACTTCCATTTAATGATCAGTACACCAATCCCACTTGGCTCACCAAATTTCGTTATTCTAGGTTAAACCGTTCCTTTGCAGGAACCGTTTTCATGTTTAGGTTTCACTCTGTTTTCTCCTATATGAATACATATAGTTGGAACTCTAAATCAAACACGGTTTGTGCTATCTCTTTGAAACTTGGAACAATAATGTAGTTCCAAGTTCTATCGCTATGGTTTGTGTCCTATTGAAGTAGCCCCAAGCAGAGACTGACGAGAATCACTTTCATTGAAAGTGGTTGCCAAGCTTCCAAAAAACTACGAGTTTCCGGAAATCTCAGCAAACATTTTTTCACCCAATCTAGATGATACTTCATTTAATGATCAGTATACCAATCCCAATTGGTTCACCAAATTTCGTTCTTCTACGTTCAACCGTTCCTTTGCAGTAACCGTTTTCATGTTTAGGTTTCACTCTGTTTTCTCCTATATGGATACATGTAGTTGGAACTCTAAATCAACACGGTTTGTCCTAGCTCTTTGAAACTTGGCACAATAATGTAGTTCCAAGTTCTATCACTATTTTTTGTGTCCTATTGAAGTAGCCCCAAGCAGAGACTGACGAGATTCACTTTCATTGAAAGGGTTTGCCAAGCTTCCAAAAAACTACGAGTTTCCAAAAATCTCATTAAACATTTTTTCACCCAATCTTGATGATAATTGCAGGTAATGATCAGGACACCAATCCCACTTGGCTCACCAAATGGCGTTCTTCTAGGTTAAACCGTTCCTTTGCAGTAACCGTTTTCATGTTTAGGTTTCACTCTGTTTTCTCCTATATGGATACATGTAGTTGGAACTCTAAATCAAAGACGGTTTGTGCTAGCTCTTTAAAACTTGGCACAATAATGTAGTTCCAAGTTCTATCGCTATGGTTTGTGTCCTATTGAAGTAGCCCCAAGCAGAGACTGACGAGAATCACTTTCATTGAAAGGGGTTGCCAAGCTTCCAAAAAACTACGAGTTTCCGGAAATCTCAGCAAACATTTTTTCACCCAATCTTGATGATACTTCCATTTAATGATCAGTACACCAATCCCACTTGGCTCACCAAATTTCGTTATTCTAGGTTAAACCGTTCCTTTGCAGGAACCGTTTTCATGTTTAGGTTTCACTCTGTTTTCTCCTATATGAATACATATATTTGGAACTCTAAATCAAACACGGTTTGTGCTATCTCTTTGAAACTTGGAACAATAATGTAGTTCCAAGTTCTATCGCTATGGTTTGTGTCCTATTGAAGTAGCCCCAAGCAGAGACTGACGAGAATCACTTTCATTGAGAGTGGTTGCCAAGCTTCCAAAAAACTACGAGTGTTCTGAAATCTCAGCAAACATTTTTTCACCCAATATTGATGATACTTGCAGGTAATGATCAGTTCACCAATCCCACTTGGCTCACCAAATTGCGTTGTTCTAGGTTAAACCGTTACTTTGGAGTAACCGTTTTCATGTTAAGGTTTCACTCTGTTTTCTCCTATATGGATACATGTAGTTGGAACTCTAAATCAAACACGGTTTGTGCTAGCTCTTTGAAACTTGGCAGAATAATGCAGTTCCAAGTTCTATCACTATGGTTTGTGTCCTATTGGAGTAGCCCCAAGCAGAGACTGACGAGAATCACTTTCATTGAAAGGGGTTGCCAAGCTTCCAAAAAACTACGAGTTTCCGGAAATCTCAGCAAACATTTTTTCACCCAATCTAGATGATACTTCATTTAATGATCAGTATACCAATCCCACTTGGTTCACCAAATTTCGTTCTTCTAGGTTCAACCGTTCCTTTGCAGTAACCGTTTTCATGTTTAGGTTTCACTCTGTTTTCTCCTATATGGATACATGTAGTTGGAACTCTAAATCAAACACGGTTTGTGCTAGCTCTTTGAAACTTGGCACAATAATGTAGTTCCAAGTTCTATCACTATTGTTTGTGTCCTATTGAAGTAGCCCCAAGCAGAGACTGACGAGATTCACTTTCATTGAAAGGGTTTGCCAAGCTTCCAAAAAACTACGAGTTTCCGAAAATCTCATTAAATATTTTTTCACCCAATCTTGATGATACTTGCAGGTAATGATCAGGACACCAATCCCACTTGGCTCACCAAATGGCGTTCTTCTAGGTTAAACCGTTCCTTTGCAGTAACCGTTTTCATGTTTAGGTTTCACTCTGTTTTCTCCTATATGGATACATGTAGTTGGAACTCTAAATCAAACACGGTTTGTGCTAGCTCTTTAAAACTTGGCACAAGAATGTAGTTCCAAGTTCTATCGCTATGGTTTGTGTCCTATTGAAGTAGCCCCAAGCAGAGACTGACGAGAATCACTTTCATTGAAAGGGGTTGCCAAGCTTCCAAAAAACTACGAGTTTCCGGAAATCTCAGCAAACATTTTTTCACCCAATCTTGATGATACTTCCATTTAATGATCAGTACACCAATCCCACTTGGCTCACCAAATTTCGTTATTCTAGGTTAAACCGTTCCTTTGCAGGAACCGTTTTCATGTTTAGGTTTCACTCTGTTTTCTCCTATATGAATACATATATTTGGAACTCTAAATCAAACACGGTTTGTGCTATCTCTTTGAAACTTGGAACAATAATGTAGTTCCAAGTTCTATCGCTATGGTTTGTGTCCTATTGAAGTAGCCCCAAGCAGAGACTGACGAGAATCACTTTCATTGAGAGTGGTTGCCAAGCTTCCAAAAAACTACGAGTGTTCTGAAATCTCAGCAAACATTTTTTCACCCAATATTGATGATACTTGCAGGTAATGATCAGTTCACCAATCCCACTTGGCTCACCAAATTGCGTTGTTCTTGGTTAAACCGTTACTTTGGAGTAACCGTTTTCATGTTAAGGTTTCACTCTGTTTTCTCCTATATGGATACATGTAGTTGGAACTCTAAATCAAACACGGTTTGTGCTAGCTCTTTGAAACTTGGCACAATAATGCAGTTCCAAGTTCTATCACTATGGTTTGTGTCCTATTGGAGTAGCCCCAAGCAGAGACGGACGAGAATCACTTTCATTGAAAGGGGTTGCCAAGCTTCCAAAAAACTACGAGTTTCCGGAAATCTCAGCAAACATTTTTTCACCCAATCTAGATGATACTTCATTTAATGATCAGTATACCAATCCCACTTGGTTCACCAAATTTCGTTCTTCTAGGTTCAACCGTTCCTTTGCAGTAACCGTTTTCATGTTTTAGTTTCACTCTGTTTTCTCCTATATGGATACATGTAGTTGGAACTCTAAATCAAACACGGTTTGTATACTAAAAGCTAGCTCTTTGAAACTTGGCACAATATGTAGTTCCAAGTTCTATCACTATTGTTTGTGTCCTATTGAAGTAGCCCCAAGCAGAGACTGACGAGATTCACTTTCATTGAAAGGGTTTGCCAAGCTTCCAAAAAACTACGAGTTTCCGAAAATCTCATTAAACATTTTTTCACCCAATCTTGATGATACTTGCAGGTAATGATCAGGACACCAATCCCACTTGGCTCACCAAATGGCGTTCTTCTAGGTTAAACCGTTCCTTTGCAGTAACCGTTTTCATGTTTAGGTTTCACTCTGTTTTCTCCTATATGGATACATGTAGTTGGAACTCTAAATCAAACACGGTTTGTGCTAGCTCTTTAAAACTTGGCACAAGAATGTAGTTCCAAGTTCTATCGCTATGGTTTGTGTCCTATTGAAGTAGCCCCAAGCAGAGACTGACGAGAATCACTTTCATTGAAAGGGGTTGCCAAGCTTCCAAAAAACTACGAGTTTCCGGAAATCTCAGCAAACATTTTTTCACCCAATCTTGATGATACTTCCATTTAATGATCAGTACACCAATCCCACTTGGCTCACCAAATTTCGTTATTCTAGGTTAAACCGTTCCTTTGCAGGAACCGTTTTCATGTTTAGGTTTCACTCTGTTTTCTCCTATATGAATACATATAGTTGGATCTCTACATCAAACACGGTTTGTGCTATCTCTTTGAAACTTGGCAAAATAATGTAGTTCCAAGTTCTTTCGCTATTGTTTGTGTCTTATTGAAGTAGCCCCAAGCAGAGACTGACGAGAATCACTTTCATTGAAAGGGGTTGCAAAGTTCCAAAAAACGACGATTTTCAGGAAATCTCAGCAAACATTTTTTCGACGAAACTTTTGATACTTGCAGGTAATGGTCAGTACACAAACCGCACTTGGCTCACCAAATTTCGTTCTTCTAGGTTAAACTGTTCCTTTGCAGTAACCGTTTTCATGTTTAGGTTTCACTGTTTTCTCCTATATGGATACATGTAGTTGGAACTCTAAATCAATCACGGTTTGTGCTAGCTCTTTGACACTTGGCACAATAATGTAGTTCCAAGTTCTATCGCTATGGTTTGTTTCCTATTGAAGTAGCCCCAAGCAGAGACTGACGAGAATCACTTTCATTGAAAAGGTTTGCCAACTTCCAAAAAACGACGAGATTCCGGAAATCTCAGCAAATATTTTTTTTTCCCAATATTGGTGATACTTCCATTTAATGATCAGTACACCAATCCCACTTGGCTCACCAAATTTGGTTCTTCTAGGTTAAACCGTTCCTTTGCAGTAACCGATTTCATGTTTAGGTTTCACTCTGTTTTCTCCTATATGGATACATGTAGTTGGAACTCTAAATCAAACACGGTTTGTGCTAGCTCT